>NW_024468015.1:0-209013 GCF_002105105.1 Protomyces lactucae-debilis
TGGCAAAGCCATCTTATGGACATTGGCGGGCAGCGAAGCAACTCCTACGCTATGTGCAGCACACAAAGGATGTAGGTCTTGTCTTCTAGAAGAAGGGCGAATTGGATGTGCATGTGTACTCAGATTCCGACTATGCCAATGACCTTGACCACAGCAGTCAACCAGTGGGTACATCGTCATGCTCGGCCCAAATTGCGTTCCTTGGAGCAGTCGGAAGCAGGAAGTCGTTGCGCAGTCTACAATGGAGGCAGAGTACATCGGGCTGGCCAACGCGACAAAGGAGCTCGAATGGGTCAAGATCATCATGCAACACCTACTGCATGGCTTCAAAGCCGCCGGTGCGCACTTAACATTCCACATCCATCGTGACAATCAGGATGCTATCGCCTTGGCAAATGATGCTCGCTTCCACACCCGCACCAAGCACATACGAACGAAATATCACTTTGTGCGAGACTGTGTACGGCGTGCTCGCATGTCACTCGAATACATGACCACTGAAGACATGATTGCAGATCTGACGAACAAAGCACTAGGTCGGCAGAAATTGCAAAAGTTCATGGCAATGCTCGGCCTTCGTCGCAAGACTTGCTAGCCTCATGGACGACAATGAGCTAGATGGAGTGTTGTGTTGAGACATTGATTGTTTCAGGAGCTCATTGATAATGCAACGGTCAGGGGCCCAAGCTGACACGCAAGCAGGTTGAGGACATAAATAAAGCGGCTGCGCTGCCCTTAGTCTAGCAGAGGACTAGTAAATCTTGAGTTTATTAGTCCTCCCTTCAATTCCTTGATGCCCTGCGAGGTATTGATGACGCAGCTCACGCACAAGGCTGCGTTCAATCGATCAACTGGGGTGGTAATCATCGATTCGCTGACCGTCTCAAACACCTAGTCAGCAAACGACGCGATGATTGCCCTTCGCGCCACCCTCTCCTTCTCCTCAAGAGGTAGTGAGAGCCTTGCACTACCGCGCGCAATCGAGCCAACAAAACGGGTCAAGGAGCACCATGTTTGAGGCGTTCAGCGGCATTAAGCTGATTTGGTACAACGGACTTTGCAAAATGGCGAGGCTCCAAAGTCAAGTTTGAGACTGGTGCACACTTGACTGGAGTGTTGGACCACTTGCAGAAGCCAAAGAAGGAGATCTCTGATTGGTCTGAGGAGAAGGAGGGGGTGGCGCTAAGGGCAATCATCACGTCGTTCGCTGACAAGGTGTTTGAGTCAATCAGCGAATCAATGGTTACCACCCCAGTTGATGAATTGTACGCAGCCTTGTGATTGACGGTAAGCGGATGACAGCTAACTGATTGCGATGGTACTTCAACTATGGGGTGTGCTGGCCTTTTAAGGCCTGCGTTGTCAACTCGTCAGCACAACTCTCACGCTCTAGAGTTGCCTGCGCACAACACTTCCCCTGCTTCTGTATCCCCTCCTTCAGTCTTCCCGATGCCAAGCAGCCTTTTGAAGTTTTCGAATTTGCTTCGGCCGAGAGCTTTTGTCAGCAGGTCCGCGAGCATTTGGCCAGTGGCAACATAGTCAAGATGCATACAGCCAAGTCGAAGACACTCGCGAACGTAGTGGAAGCGTGGCAAGATGTGCTTCGTGCGTGTGTGAAATTTGCTGTCCTTTGCCAGTGCGATAGCTCCTTGATTGTCGCCATGAAGCTCGACAATAAGTGCTGCATCTTTAGCAATAGATGAATATTGCGACGCCTTGCTCCGCCAAAGCCAAGTCTTGTGATGTCAGCCAACAGACTAGCCATGAATGCACCTAGAGACCTCGCAGTGATGATGTGCTACCGAGGCGACAGTGTGTGGCATACTGAATGGTTGTTGACACGACTGGCAGCCTTCTGCGGACGTTCCAGCGACACATTGAATAGCCATAAGGGATAAACACCATCAATGCACATAATGCATGTCGAGTCCATGCAAATGCCGATTCAAGAGAGCCAGCACAGGCCTTGTTGTTTTGGCAACGCCGACCACATTCCAATCAACACCAATCCTCATAAGAAGTCAGCCGCCCATGCGGCTTTATGTTTCCCGCATTCCAAGAGAGTACGCGACAGAGTTTGAGCGCGCCTCGATGTCTGTTGAGTTCAGCGCAAGATTGTCAAGATGAGCGTCTTTTTGGCTGATGGTGAAAAAGTGCCTGTGGCCCGAAAAAGTCTCGGAAACGAGAGAGAGGACGTCGCAAGGGATGTCAGAGGCGATGTAGACCGTGAACCAAACATCTACGCATCTCTTGAGATGCCTGTTTTGTGGTGAGGGCGGGCGAGCGATGGTCATGAAAGTTCAGATGAGCCATCAAATCGGCCAAGCAAACACCAGGGGAACCTGAGTGCTATCCTTGACCATTGTGACCAGCTTCAAGTCTCTGGCAAAGAAAGCAAAGAGCATCTGCGTAGCACACTCTCGTCAAATGAAATCTATTGGATACAAAATGTCATGATTCTCTATGCAAGTCGTGTCTTGAACTGCCTTAACTAAATACTTGGCAAGAGACTCAAGAGCAATTGCAGAAACATAAGGAAAGAC
The DNA here is from genome assembly GCF_002105105.1 of Protomyces lactucae-debilis. Taxonomy (NCBI): domain Eukaryota; kingdom Fungi; phylum Ascomycota; class Taphrinomycetes; order Taphrinales; family Protomycetaceae; genus Protomyces; species Protomyces lactucae-debilis. The sequence continues at coordinate 2,544 of NW_024468015.1, forward strand.
GGAGGGACGGCCGCACACGGAGACCAAGTGATGATGAAGGAGATGATGGTTGTACTTGAAGCCAGAGCATCGCTGAGGATACCGCTCACAAAGATGGAGCTGCTGTCACAAGGCGTCTTGCTTGACTGCTAGTAAGTCGTGGTGAAGGTCATTCGCGGCGAAAGAGTCGATGACTGCAGAGGCTGTGCTTCGCGATGCAAGTCTTGTCTTGTCGCAATCCATGGCGAGGGCAACAGAGAGTCTGCAAGTCATCACAGCTTGAGCTAGCTTCCACGGGAGGCAAGCATGTGCGGCCTCAGTCACTGTGGAGGTAAACTGGCTTGCATGCTGATGAAGCAGCGGCGTTGCATGGTTGAGACTGGTGTGTTAGACTGGGCCAAGGAGTACTTTTTAATTTGAGTGAGTGCCAAATGAGCTGACCCATGCGCTAGATATCAACGGCGATTCCAATGGTAGAAACATCCATCGAGAACGCGGCGAGAAGAAATGGTGGCCGCACTTGGTGGCAATGGCAGCGGCACTGTCTAAGATGGAGTACCGGACGTACCTGAAGAGCGATAGCGGAAGCATAGACAAGGATGGTAGACGAACGTACAAGCGATGACGGAGCAAATGGTGGTCGCTTTGAGCTTGTCGCTTCAAGTGGGCAGGAGCTAGAGAACGGAGCAGCGAACGACTAGAGAGGTAGAAAATGCCGTGGATTCCGCTAGTACGTTTCGAAGGCATAAGCAACGGTAGACACTCCGTGAGCCATTTGCACCTCTGCCGATTCAATGTCGAATACCCTGCTTACAATTGACACAGTGTTAGACGCGCCCTGGCCGCCCTTGCAAGGTATAATGTAACCGACATTCTTCAGTGCGCATGAGTGTATTTGCAAGCGGTGCAGATGTATGCTGTCGCTGTATTCGGCTCAGGCAACCAGACCCGCGATGGGTGCGAAATGTCGCCGAAGCTCTAAACGTGCAGCTGCAGTAGGATCAAAGTCGAAGTGCTCGCGGCGAAAATATCGATGTCTGCAAAGGTCGCCGTCTTTTATGAATTTATGCAGGTGCTTGTGTCTTGGCAGTCTTTGGCGCGTTGAACAGTGACGCGGCGTGAAGAATTGGCGGCAGCACATGCTGGACAATGGCATACGGCCGTACATTGAGGCCAATTGATGGCGGACCAGATGGTGGTTGCTTTGACTGAGGCTAAGCGTTGCTGAAATTGCCGCGCTCAAAGACGGAACTTTGGTCACGAGGCGTCTTGGTTGGCTGCGAGGAGTCGTGGTGATGGCCCAATGACAGTAGCAAAACTGGCCCAATGACAGTAGCAAAACACAAGACGGCGTCCACAAAACGAAAGCATCTTGATCAGGCTGTGCGTTTGCCAAATCTTCTTCATGCAGAGCACTTGTTGCTTGAAAGAAGCCGCATGACCGCTCTACATACTGAACACGGTCGAGCCATGTCACAGCAAGTCAATCGTTCTTGTTTAGGCTGTATGGTCGTTGCATGAGCATTGCGACATCTGGCAAGCTTGTGCATGCTGAAAGATAGCAGGCTGTCTGGATGACATGACGTGTGATGACGGACGTATGTATGCTGCAGTATATAAGCATGCAGCACAAAAACAAGTGTAGCCTTGAAGCAATATAGCCGCAACATCAACGGTCTAGCAGTAGTCAGCGACATGTATCGCAAACTTTTGTTTTCCATGATGATGAAGACTTCGCAGAAGACTAGCGCTAAAAAGACACTGTGTACCCGGACGACAGGATGTGGTGGTGGTGGTGGAGCGCATTGCGAGCACGAAGTCAATACCACGCAGGAGAGCACATCGTTGCGAGACACTATATAGCGCAATGAACTCGAGCATGGAGGTCATCGAGGGTCTCGGCCATGTAGTGCGGTGGCAAAATGAGCTTAGTCCTGAAGACATGCAACATGAAATCCCTTGTATGTCAAACCCAGTCACAGGTGTGCAGCTGACGTGCCTTGCGAGTCGCAGTGCATAGTTAGATGGCACCAATCACGATTGCTGTAGGTGGGCAGTGCATCGCACAGTCAAATCGCAGCGAGTGAGCAAAGAAGTCCAAAGCGACGTAGCGCATAGTCAGGTTGCAGCAAGGGAGCAATGCATCAAATAATTAAGGTCCAGCACACAGCCAGGTCGTAGCAAGGGAGCGGTGAAATTCAGGGCAGTAGAACAAAGCGACGCCACGCAGAGCCGGTCGCAGCAGGTGAGCTAGATGCCACGGCCATGGTGCTTGATAGCAGTCGAACATGTTATCGATACGAGCCAGCAGAAGTCCTGAAGCGAGGCTGTGACTACCTCGCATCCCGCTCGGTGAGTTGATTGTTCGAGGCATACGTTCCACTGGCGAGTCGTTACGGCTTCAGGCTTATTTGACAAATCTTTGACAGTGATGACAGTGATGACAGTGCAGCAGCAAGTTCGTCCACTCAGCAACCTCACATCCTTGCGTAGCTTGTGGTCTGCTAGTCGGGTTGAGCCTGCGGCCAAGTCGAGGTCAGAGTCGCGGCAACTGCAGAAATTCAGCGAGCACAACAACCAACTGTTCATTGCTCGTCATGCTCTGTCTCAGGTGCTCCGGGGCACTGTCAGCTATCCTATTTCGTCAACTTATGTACGCAATCTAGCTGCCATATAGACGCCAGCTTGCTACTCAGAGAAACAAAGTCACCGGCCGCTGCACATGAAAACATCTACACAAGTTTCAATATGCTGACCGTCTCGCGCATCCTCATGACGCCCGACATCTCCTATTTCTTCATCCAGGTGTGGTCCAGGGGAAATTATCGCTTTGCTAGCCTTTGCTGGGATGACTGATCTGATCGACAGCTGCCTGGCATGCAAGTACAACATGGGCACTGTTGTTCGGTCTATCGTTGACCCATTGGCCGACAAGTTCGTCGCGATGACGCTTGTTAGCGCATTCGCCTATGTAGGCGGTATGTCGATGCTCATGGCCCTCATCATTCCCGGATGGGACTTTGCCCTTGGCCTCTCCGCGCTCTACTGGCGCTTGATCTCACCGCCGACGCCTTGCACCTTTACACGTTTCTGGGATCTCAGTCTGCCCTCTGCATCTGCACATCCTACATCCGTGTCCAAGATCCGGACGGGCCTGCAGATTGTGCTTGTAAGCGCGTGCATGGTTCAGCCGGTGTTGCCTGTCGAGATTGCGCTCCCGCTATGAGTAAATGATCGCTTCAATCTACTCTTGTCTGGAGTACACCTGTACAGGACACAGTCATGATCTTCAAGCAGTGACAAGTGTGCTGCCGTGACTGCCTCTTCTTCAGTCGCGAGCATCGGGCCGGAGCAGAGATGGTCGAGATCACAGCTCGTCGACGGCTTCTTCAGCTACATACACCAGCAGACGAAGGCCAATACGCAGAAGAAACTCGCGCTCATCGATGAAATCAAGTCGTGGAACAAAGTCCCAGAGAGCGAGCAGGCAGAGCTCATGATCTCAGGTGTGCCCCACAGCTACGGCGATGCGGGCCATGTGTGTATGTGTATGCCTAATGCACAGCTAGGCAGTTGCGTGCGTCCTGGCGTGATTGAGGGTCGCGCTATCCGCGCTGCACTAGCGCCACATCCACCCTGACCACCGAGGGTCTACAGAGTGTCCTTTCTAGTCAACGCGACGCAGATGAGCAATCTCAAGACGCTAGTGTATGAAGAACCCGCCAACTGTGATCATTACGAGCTAGGTGCGCTTCAAATTGCAATCACAAAGGCCGCCGACGTCGTCAAGATCGATGATGTTTCGACCATCTCCGCCGCCTCCGTGTGCCAATGACAAGGTCTCGACGTCCGAATATCTTTCGATCAATCATCAAGAGCGCCGTGTGAGCGTAACACTGGAGCAACACATCAAACTACGCAGTTTTGTGCTAGCTGAACGCGACAACGCGCCCTCAGGCTGAATGAAGTCGCGCCAAGCGGGTGAAAGGATGTCGCATGAGATGCTGCACGCGTTGCGCATTGTAAAAGATCATCCATTGCATGTCTTGACCATTGCAAGGCCTGTGATTTGATTAAGGGTGTCATTCTGGGGAGTCGTATGTATATGTTGGATCATCTCTCTACCTTTTCTGTTGTCCAGGGTCTTTGGCGTAGACTCGCTCAGCTCTGCCTCATCACTTCCCGGCCCAGACAACACGCACAGCATGACTTGAACTGCAAAGCACATGCCAATTGGGGCAGAACCTTATCTCTGCCATGTGTTGCCATATGAAGCTGCAAGCTTGTGCACTTTGTCAGTGATAGCGGTAGTTGGAGGTATAGAAGACAACTATGGTCTTTCAAAGAAGGATAGTTCTACAAACTACCAGCTGCGTATGGCATTGTGGCTGCATCAAATCGAGCCTACAGTGGTTCTGCCTGCAAGCATGTTCGCTAGACTTGGCTGTGCCTACTTTGTGTCTGCTTTCATGTGGAAGTCTGGGAAGTCCTCGACGCCTTTGCAGTCCAGCATCGGGCCTTCTCGGTTGAACTTGCATCTAGTAGGGTAATCCGTTCGGAAATAGTTGCACACCAATACATCCCAATTATGGTTGCGATGAAATGAGTTCAAATTGATACCTGGATAATTCTTTTCCACTTGTTGCCTATCATCTTTTGAGAATGCGGTAACATCGCAGCCAAATCCTTCGTTAACAAGCTTTGTTCGGTCATCTGCAACGCTTGGTTGCACGCAAATTGGCTGGTACTCAAGGGCTTCGCTGCCGATAAAGAAGCAATACTGCACCGTATCCTTATTCGATGCAGAGACTGTTGAAGGCCAGGGGAATGGCAGCAAAGTACAAAGCGTCTTGTATTAGTGCCAGTACTAACAAATGTTTACTTACGAATGCAGTGGTGCGCATCTTGGAGCTCTTGAAGGCGGCTGGAAACTGATTTTTGGACGTCAGATGAGGCGGGAGGGCGTCTGCCAGCTTTATGGCCAAAAAGTGAAAGAGAACACGTTTTTCAGGCGCATGCGACCCTACATCAGGGTCAGAGGCTGTGACAAAACTGTAGTGTCGTAACTTCAGGGGGTGCGCGCAATCGTAAGGGCTCGTTCGCATCATCGGTTGCAAAGACGAGGACTGAATTGTAGACACATCTTAGCCATAATCGCGTCCAAAGTCATTCCTAGTGCGCGGTTTCCGTCCCTGCAACATATCGCTTGTCGCTATGCTTCTTGCTTCAGTGGATAAAGCTGATTTGGGAGCAAGCAAACTTGTTTTTCCTTCGCGTGTGCAGACATGTCACCTCATTTCAGCACAGGCTCGCAGACCCCTGGCAATAATGACAACCCAAGAATGCGAGTGCATACTAGACTATTGTTTTCTTGAGCGTTCAGAATACAAATGCGGTCCTGTGAGTTGCTTTTGCGATGAAGCTTTCCGTAGTCTCATTGATGCATGCGACGAATGTCGATTAAAGCATACGGCAAAGATGTGTGAGAACGCTGCAGCGAAGAAGAATGCACATACGCTCAGTTGCAACATTGCAATGTCGCTTTTGGTCACGCGACGGGAAATTAGACAGTCAGGAGATGCACAGAGGCTCCTTGTCAAGACATAAAAGGCTGACGTGGCCAACATGCTGAAACGACACTTCCAACAGGATGGTGCCTCAGAGCTTGGCCATCTTGAGCTTCATCGCGGCTTCCATCCTAGCCGCATACCCAGACATTTGCGCACACCCGACATTGCAGTTCAAGGCCGTTGTCGCCAATGCGATTGATTGCTCCGCGGCCTGCTCTAATTCCGCCGCTGGGCTCGTGAAGCAAATCAGCGACAACAACGAGGTGTGTATTGCTCAGAGTGGCGTTTGCATCAGTAATACAAATGGTACAGAAATCTTCCCCTGTTTGAACAAGGTTTGTGGTTCACATGTCGACCATTCCTGTAAGTGCGTCGTCGACTTGTTCTTTGTGCGTCACCTCATGCGCGGAGTGATCCTGTACAAAAATGGCATCGAGCAGCCTTGTACATGGGACGACGTACCCGGCAGCGTCTTGCATCGTTACTCGGTGGCCGGATTCAAGGGTACCTCTTGGGTCAGAGGTGGACTGCAGACAACAGTGAGCTGCCATGCTCCTGACGACAAGAAGGGCTGCTACTGCGACAGCGCTGGTAAGGCGCAGGGTTGCCACCAGGATGCAATCGTCTCCTCGGGTGACTGAAGAGCTGCGAAGAGACAAGAGCCGTCCCATGGCTGCGAGAAGTAAATGAAGTAGACTTATTCTTTCAAGCTTTGCTCTGCAAACGAGCCCATCCCGCAGATACCTCCTTGCCCTCGACGTGATGATTACCTTGCAGTACGAGCATCGTCTCCGTCAGTCTGCCCTCTGTGGCATCTATATAATCAGAATTAGGAAGGCTCTTGTCGCGTCGGCCCGTCCTCGAGTGTCGTCACCGATGCGGCGACCAGATGCGGAAGCTTAACATTCAGAGAAAGGCCGCCGAGGTCGCCAAGGTCAACAGTATATGAAGACCTTGCCGGCCTATCCGTTCCCAGGATGTCTAACTCTTTCCTGCCATAAGGGTAGCAGAGGTCTCACCAGAGTCACCACCGTCGAGAAGCCATGGCCGGGCCTACACGCTGTCGACCTAGCCAAAGTCCCTTCAGCTATAGGCCTTCGCTGGACGCCGGCATCGCGTTCAGCGTCCTTTTTGGCTTAACCTTGCTAGTTTCCATCTACTTCACGGCTCGGCGCAGACTCTGGTTCCTTTCATTCACGCTCGGCGCTGCCCTTGAGTTTGCCGGCTGGATCTCGCGAGCACTGGCGTATGGGAAGCCATGCTCCAAGGACATCTTCATTGCACAGACAGTCTGTCTCATCCTCGCACCAGCCTTGTACAGCGCAGCCTTGTACATCTTGCTCGGTGTGCTAGTCCAACGCGCTCCTACTGCCTCTTCAATCAGTCCGAGGACGTATCTCATCATCTTTTGCACCGCAGACTTTATTTCGCTTCTCCTGCAGGCTATCGGCGGTGGCATGGCCAGCGGCGCGGAGACCAAGCCTCTCTTGGATACTGGCACCAACATCATCATCGGCGGCATTTTTGCCCAGCTTGCTGCGATGGTGGGGTTCACGGTCCTTGCCGTCATCTTTCTTTGGCACGCCAAGAAGCTCAATGTGGTTTTTGACAAGACCGTCTTGCTCCTTGCTCTATTCGCAACCGTGCTCATCTTTGTTCGCAACGTCTTTCGCGCGATTGAGCTGCTTGGCGGATGGAATGGTTATTTGGCTACGACGGAGCGCTTCTTGATTGGCCTCGATGCTGCCCCGATGCTCCTTTGCCAGACTTGCTTCTGCCTACTTGGTCTGTTTGACACTTTTGCGCGTGACTCTTCGCTGCTGCATCGTCAGCGCCGGAAGGAGGTGCAAGAAAAGGATGCATTACGCAGCAGCGAGCACAGCAGCCAGACATCCCTCCGGGCGGGTGCTTGATCCAAGCTTGGTTGATTCAGCGTATTTGGTACAAAGCTCTAGATAATTGTACAGCAGATCTGGCCATGCTTAGAAGCATATGCGCAAACAATACTCTCCATGAGTCCATGAGTCCATGAGTCCATGATCACTCGATAGGTCAGTGTCATTGACTCAGTGAGCAAGTTGACTCTCGGCCGTGCGACGCGTGAAAAATAAATATTTGGGCGGCGACTCGAACAGAAGGCAACGCATGCTCAGACGCTCCATCCTCAGCATCATCATGAAGGTAGAAGGCAGAGGCAGAGGTGCAGCACGCTCAGCGCGTGGAAGAGGTGCAGGCAAACCATTCGGCGCACGTCCAAGCAGTAGCAGCAGCCAAGGCGCCAATGGTCACCAGCAATCGGCGACAGGCATGCATGCCCCGATCGTGCCTTCTGTTCCACTCGAGACGGAGCTCTCTTCGCGTTCATTTGCATCTGCGCCCATCAGTCCTATCTTGATGCGTACGATTCTAGACAATCTCAAATTTGACAAGATGACGCCTGTCCAGGCAGCAACGCTCGATGATCTCCTACAAAAGCAAGACTGCCTCGTTCAAGCCAAGACAGGCACGGGCAAGACACTTGCTTTCCTCATCCCAGCTATTGAAGAAATGATCAAATCGCCAGTGCGCGGTATCTCGCTGCTCGTTATTACACCAACGCGCGAGCTTGCCCAGCAAATCGCAAAGGAAGCCGCAGGACTGCTCCAAAACTTGCCAAAGTATAGGATCGGTATCGCCATTGGCGGCACCAACAAGGACAAAGAGCAGCGTGTCATTCGCGGTGGCCGTGATATCTTGATTGCCACCCCTGGTCGTCTCATTGATCACTTGGACGAAGAGACCGTTGTTGACCAATTTCAACAACTCAAAACACTCGTACTGGACGAGGCAGATCGCCTCCTCGATATGGGCTTCATGCCATCACTACAGCAGATTGTTCGTGCTCTCCCAGACAAGCAAAAGACTGGCCGTCAAGGTATGCTCTTCTCTGCGACCATTGCTGCGCATGTTCAAAAGGTCGCTGGCCTCGTACTTTCCCCTGGCTACAAATTTATTAGTACCATCCCTGAAGGTGAGAGTAATACACACGAGCGTGTTCCACAGATGCTCGTTACTGTGCCGCTCTTTACAGATGTTGCTCCTGCAATGATTGCTGCGCTTCACCACGAGTGCACAGATGATACATTCAAGGCGATTGTCTTTGCACCTACAGCCGCCATGGCGGACTGGTATGGTGCTATTATCGAACGCTTCAAGACTCTGCCCCCTGTTTCCGTATTGCACTCGCGCATTTCCCAAAGCAAACGCACGAGCATCACAAATGCTTTCCGTGGTTGCAAGGCCGGTATTCTCGTTGCGACAGATGTGATTGCTCGCGGCATTGACTTTCCCGATGTTTCTGATGTCTTTCAGGTCGGTATTCCAGCAGCGAGGGAAGACTACATTCATCGACTCGGGCGTACAGCACGAGCTGGCAAGGAAGGTCGTGGTATTCTCATTGTTGCTGAGCCGGAGACTTTCTTCCCGCGCTTTACACTGAAGGATATCCAGTTCCAACAGATGCCTGTCGATAGCGTCAAGTTTCGACGCGAGGTGGATCAGCAAGCGCAATCGATCGGCGGCTTTGAGAAACCATACCAGGCGTGGATGGGCTACTACAAGAATCACCTGCGTGCCATGAAGTGGGATACGGCAGAGTTGGTGCGGCAGGCCAATACATTCGCGATTGAAGCTCTCAAGGCACCTGAAGTACCGAGCCTGCAGCGCAAGATCATTGGCAAGATGGGTCTAAAGGGTGTCCCTGGACTCAATATTCGACCCAACGACAGCATGCCATCTGGTGCACGCGGCGGCGGTGAGGGTCGCAGTGGTGGCTCTGGTGGACGTGGAGGGCGTCGATAGATGCTTTGCGATGACAACGACGATGTGGACGTGATAGACTATAGACCGGCATAGTAAGTAATGTGACTGTTTCTACGATGGCCAAGTTGCCAGCAGCGAGAGACGACAAGACCGAGTCTCGAGACTCTACCCATCGACGAGCCCTCTTGCAGCTGCCAGAGAGCATAGCCAGCATCATGACACCGCTTGCCATCTCTGCTGCGAGTATTGCATTCAACCCAATCTTCTGGAATGTCGTTGCACGCGCCGAGCACAAGCTCAAGCTCATGACACGCATATTGGGACCCTACAACGGCTGCTACCTGCTAGCCCTCACCATCTTCTCGCTGGGTCTCATCCGGGATCACTTTTACTTGGAGGCTCTCAAAGTAGCACCCACCAGCCCGCTCTTGCTGAGTCTGCCGCACAAAGCCATCGGTGCTGTCTTCTTTGGCCTCGGCAACCTGCTTGTGGTGTCTTCCATGTGGGCACTCGGCGTAACGGGGACGTATCTTGGCGACTACTTTGGCATTCTCATGAAGGATCGCGTCACGTCGTTTCCATTCAACGTCACGGATAACCCAATGTACTACGGATCGGTTCTGTCCTTTGTGGGCACTGCGTTTTGGTATGCGAAACCCCTTGGGTTTGTGCTTTCGGCGGAAGTCTTGATTATGTATGTGATTGCTCTACGCTTCGAAGAGCCGTACACAGCTGCCATCTATGCCAAGCGCGACAGGGACCAAAAGAAGAAGTAGACGAAACAAGCACATGTAGAGCATACTTTAGAATGCATCTTAGAGATTAGACATTGGCACAACGCCTACTTTGTCGTGTGTGCCTATCGCAAGGACTTTACCCGTAGTCTCCGATGTCACGTCGCAGGTGATGCAAGCAGACCGTTTGCCAAGGGAGACGACTTTGCATGTGAAGAGCACATAGCTATCGCAGGCTGCAGGGCGGAGGTAGGTGACGGAGAGTGTACGCGAGACGCCTGCACCAGACTCCCAAGCGCCTTCACGCGGCATGGCCATGATAGCGCAGCTCTGTCTCTGTTAGTCCTCGTCACGATACCAGGGGGAGTGATACAGTGAGCAAGTCAATGGCAGTGGCCAAGGCGCCTCCGTGCATCGAGCCCAGGGAGTTGCATTGCTCCGGCAAGACTTTGACGCGGAATACAGTCTTGTCCAGGCCGGCCGACACGACCTCGGTGCTTTTGAGAATGGCCTGGTCAAAGGCTGGTGTTAGAACGGGCTTTCTTCGAAGCAGAGCATACTGTCGGTCTCTCCAATCATCCTGATGAACCATTTGATGGCCTCGATGCCGTGAGCCTGTGCCATGGTCTTGCAATTGACCTCGGTGTCCTGAGCTGATGCTGAGCTGATGCCTGAGCTGATGACTGAGCTGATGCTGAGCTGGTTTGAGCTGAAGTCTGCGGGGAAGTTTCACAAGCAAGAGACTCGGACTCTGCTAGCAAGTGGCCCAGGACACTCGAGTAGCTGTAGTGCCGGTGCGTAGGTCTGCAATCTCTGGCGATCCTGTTGCAATGCTCCGCGTCTGTGGTATATCCTCTGATGTTTGTGACTGCTCTTTAGCTTTCCCGTCGCGTCGCGTCGAGTCAACCAGCACCCAGCACCCAGCACCAGCACAAACATCCTCCATCGTCTCCAGAGGCCCATGTCAGCAGGCCCTTCACCAAAGAGACAAAAGACAGACATGGCAAGTCCATACCTTCAAGTTAAGCTTCTCTCAGACACAGCCAGAGCACCCACGCGCGGCTCTTCCCATGCAGCGGGGTATGACCTCTATGCCTCTGCAGAAGCGAGCATCCCTGCAGGCGGCAGAGCACTTGTTCCTCTGGGCATTTCTGTTGCCGTTCCAGAAGACTGCTACGCTAGGATCGCACCTCGTTCAGGACTGGCCGTCAAAGCAGGCATCAGTACGGGTGCCGGTGTTGTGGACTGCGATTACCGAGGAGAAGTACGTGTCTTGCTCTTCAACCACGGCTCGGAGACCTTCAAGGTTGCAGTGGGTGACCGTATTGCACAGATGATCCTGGAGAAGGTGTGGACGCCCGAGGTGGAGGTGGTGGAGACATTGGCAGAAACTGTGCGTGGTGCCGGTGGATTTGGCAGTACGGGGCAGTAGTTCATGATGAAGAGAAGTGGTAGATGGCCTGTTGATCCATGCCTCTTGTCCTAATCAGAAGCAGTAGATGCACAATCTGTTCCTGGATCTTTCTTTCCATCTGAAGCCTCATCGCGTCAAAATGGCCGTCGAGACTCAACTTCATCGCGCTATCAACCCGGATCTCGCTAGCATATAAGTACAAATACAGCTGGCTCTGCTCTGCTCAAGTATCTCTAATATCTTCTCATTCCACATATGAGCACCCCTTTGGGTCATGCCCGTCTCGCAGACTTTGATCTGAAGGAAGGCTATGTCAACCTCAATGCCGGCTCCTTCGGAGTATGTCCCAAGCGTGTCCGTGAGGCATATAATCGTCATTCTCTGGCTATCGAAGCCAATCCAGATCTGTTCCTTCGCTTCAACTATGCAGATTCGCTGGCCCATGTCAGACGGCAAATCGCAGATCTGATTCGCAGCGATGCTGGCGAGCTAGCTTTTGTCACAAACGCTACAGTTGGCGTCAATACCATCTTACGCTCTTTGGCCTCCACAAAGGTTGCAGACAAGATGGGTATGGCTTACTTCTCTACAATCTACGGAGCATGCGGCAACACAGTGGAGTACCTCGTCGACCACACTAAGCACATCTATTCTCAGGAAATACCCCTCGCCTACCCAATTTCCCATGCGGACATCTTGCAAAAGGCTGAAGCTCTCCTTCAATCAGACAAGGACATCAATGTATTTGTCTTTGACCTAATTTCATCCCTGCCAGGAGTCAAGATGCCCTGGGTTGAGTTGATCCAGCTGTGTCGCAAGCACGATGTCTACTCTGTGGTCGATGCAGCCCATGGTATTGGACATGTTCCACTCGATTTACAGGCTGCAAACCCAGACTTTCTTGTTTCCAACTGGTACGTTTCCCATTCTTTGATCTACAGAACTAACGCGTAGCCACAAATGGCTCTATGGGTACAGGTCAACGGCCATTTTACATGTACCGAGCCGTAATCAGCATCTCATCCATGCTTTGCCAACAGGACACGGGTACTTGACCGACAAGAAGAAGAAGGCCGGTCTCGGGAAGCTCATCGGTATCGCCACATCAGAGGGCGCCAATGCATTCATTGCTGAATTTGAGTACCCTGGCACCGTCGACATGGCCGGATTCTTGGCCTTGGAAGAGTCTATTGCGTATCGCGCCTCTCTTGGAGGCGAGGCCTGCATCAGGGAATACTGCCAGAAGCTTGTCCAGGACGGGGCAGAAAAGGTGGCACAGATGCTCGGTACTAGCGTCTTGCAAACAGAAGAAGGCTGCAGCATGGCTCAAGTAGTGTTGCCCATTGATTGGGAAGCTGACCAGCAAAAGATGACGCCGAACGAACGCAGTATCTGGCTCATCAAAACGGCCATGGACGATTACAACTGCTGCTTTTCGCCGTTTGTGCACAATCGAATGTGGTATGCTCGTTTGTCTGCGCAAATCTTCAACGAGTTGAAGGACTTTGAGTATGTTGGAACAGTCTTGACAAAGCTGCTCAAAGAGATGTAGCCTCACTTTCGCCGTGCTCTGGCCGGGGCTTTGCCTTTTCCTTTGCTTTTAATCTTGCTGGTTTCTGCGCGCTGCTGAGAATCTTCTTCCGTAGCTTCTTCTTTAGCAGGCGGTGGCTCATCTGTCGCTCGAGCATCGATCTTGACAATCTCCTCGTCGTCGTCATCCTCATCACCTTCATCCCAGCCTTTCAACTTGCGAAGTAACCTGGGTTCTGTGGTCGCTTTGTTCGAACTTGAGCCTTCCTCGACACAGGCAACCTCAGTCTCACTGTCACCACTTGCTGCATCGTCCGCGTACGCTTCTTCAAGTGCATAGCCGATTCCCTCTAGCAAGCTTTCGCTCACTTCGAGATAATCCTCGTCATCGAATTTGATCCTCCGACCAGCCCGGCCCTCTGCATCCGCAATACACTTCTCAAGCTGTGCGCGCTTGGCTTCTCGCTGAAGTGCCTCACGTTCTGGCAAATCGCGTAGCGCTTCCGCAAGTTGTTTTGCTTGTTTGAGGGTAGCGATGCGACGACCCGAGGCATCCTTGGCGGCATCGTTGTTGTGCTTCTTGCGCTTCATGCGCGACCCGGCTGTGCGTAGCTGTGAGCCAAAGCCGCCCTTGCCGCCAAGTACATGCGGATGCAGCGTGTAGCGTGTAGCGCTGTGCCGTATAAGCGGGCATTGCTGGAGAATTGTAGATGGTAGATGATGTTGAAGCGTTATCCCCAGTATCTCCTCGTCACAGGCAATAGTCAAGCGCCCATAGGGCCACGGCGCATCGACGCAAATGTGCATTCAAGATGACGGTGTGGTCAAAGTTCAAAATTTAGGAAGACTTGTACTTATACTTGTACCATACTTGTACTTATACTTATCCTTGTACTTGTTTCTACGGCTACCTCTGAAGTAGACTGGCCAAATCACCTTGGAGCTCCTGTACGCTGCGTGTGCGGAACATTCTTCATCGTAGGAGGGGTGATGGTGCCGGTGTAGCCCATAGCACGAACCTCCTGCACCAGCTGGTTGTACTGCTGATGCGTTCTCAGATCCTCCTGCTTCGTCTGACTCAGCTGCGCGTCATCCTTACCTCGGGTGAGCGGGTCCGAGTCAAATCGTTGCTCACGATTATCAATCTTGCGGTGCTCGTTGAGTGTCCGTTCGTACAAGGTCTTTAGATGCTGCAACTTCTTGTCAATCTCGCGGTTGTTGATCTGCGGGTTGGGATTGGGTCCTGTTGTCACTTGACCGTTTCTGCCACTGCCGTAGGTGCCAAGGTTACGATTGCCGCCAGTCTGAGGCGGTACTCGACCTGGTGCGCCAAACACTTGAGGCTCCGCAGCAGGCAACGCGAGCACTGATAAGACAAAGGCTATGGTTAGCAAGACCCAGCCAGTCAGGAGTCTGTACCTGAACCAGAGAGTAGAAGTGCGATCTGCATACTGATCAGAGTCAGTCGTTCAGCGTCATCTTATATGCATTGCTTGAAACCGTTGCACCAGCAAGGACAAACAGATTGACAAGCGGATCAAAGTTTCGCTTTGATGGCGGCCGGTCCCTTTGCCGCTGGGCCGGCCACATGCTCAATGTGAGACTGATGTCCGCTCTGATGATTTGTCGAGTCGTCCGCAAGACCGCGGCCATGCCAAAGATCACGCTGCAGAGCGCGTTTCAAGCTGGCTGTGAGAACGGCTGCTTCATCGTCGTCGAGATCCTCTCCGCGGATGTGTCCTCCGCCAGTCTTGTACGCAGTACTACGCCCAAACATGTCCCAATTGGCTCCTTCAATGCGTGGGACAATGTGAAAGTGCAGGTGCTCGACCGTCTGTCCAGCACGCTCGCCGTTGTTATTGAGCACATTGAAGTTTCTCCCACCGAGCACTTGTGTCAGTGCGCGAGAGACAGCGGGCAAGGCTCCTCCAATCTCACGAGCCAGCTCAGCAGGAAAGGAAAGCAAGTCTGGGAAGTGTTGCCTGGGAATGACGAGGATGTGCCCTTTTGTGATGGGCATGACATCGAGCAAGACCATGAGCGAGCTATTTTCATAGATGATGTAGGCATCTGACTTGCCTTGAGCAATAGAACAGAATGGACAAGACATGATGCAGCGAGATTGGGCAGTAGCAGCAGAGATGTGTTGGTCGTGGTGGATGAGGAGCGAGTGCGTGTTTGGCTGCCCCGCCCCCAGACCGCAAGACGGCAGCCGAGATCAAGGAAGGCCATCTACTCACTGGAGGGCATCTACTCACTGGAGGGCATCTACTCACTGGAGGGCCGATATCAGTGTCCAAGTGTCTGTGATAACTACTGAGCTCTCAAACCTGAAGATACTTGCTGAATCTGCTGAAGCTTGTAGACGGTCCAGACTGCAGCCAGAGCTTAAATGGCCCTACTACACAGTGGCAAGACCTCTCTCTGGATGCAGCATCTCTTTTCATATACAACGCCTACGAAGCTACGGCCAACAGCTTGGCTCGATGGACTTCGAGGAGTGGCTGCGTTCGAGGTCACCCTCTTCCACTATGCCGATGTGTGGACACTCACAGACATGGCATATGGTGTCGAGGGATCGCGTGGACAATGGCTTCGCTTGCCAATGATTCGCAGCTTCTACAACTCTGGAAGAGCCATGGTCTGTGTTTTCTTTGTCATTTCTGGCATCGTCTTGACACAGCGGACACTCATGCTTCTTCGAAGGCACGACATGGAAGCAGCCTATAGTTCTCTGACATCCTCCGTTTTTCGTCGGGCGCTGCGTCTCTTTCCTTCACCAGTCATCTCCACCTTCATGGCACTTCTTCTGTTTCGCATCTTTCGCATCCAGCCTTTTGGCTCGAATGAAGAGACTGTGCCTTACTTCCCCAGCATACTCGACCAAATAGCACACTGGACCAAAGACACAGTTCGCTATTTGAACCTATTTGAGCCCAACCTCAAGAGTGCCATTGTCGAGGGGCAATTCATTGGCCACGCTTATGCCAACATCGTATGGACCATCCCCATGGAGTTTGCTGGTTCCCTTGCCTGCTACATCCAAGTGCTGGGTACGGCAAAACTGCAGCCACGCGTCAGAAACGCGGTTCTCCTTGGTACGGCCCTCTGGGCTATCATGACTTATCGCTGGGCGCTCTTCAACTTCAACATTGGCATCATTCTTGGTGATGTGATGCTGGCAGAATCCCTCGAGTCGACACAATCCGCTTCGCATCATTCGAAGCTAGGGTACATCCTTTTGTTTCTAGCGGGTATCTACATGGCTGGCATGCCGATGCGCGGGCCGCTCGACAGCCACGAGCCAGCATTTGGCTACAACACAATATGGCGTCTCACACCAGAACGGCTGCTCAACTTCAACTTCAACTTTACATGGTGGTCCTTGGCAGGCATCGCCATTCTTTGGTCTTGCTATCGATTGGCCTTTTTGCGACGCATTTTGGAAGGCGGCTTTTGTCAATACCTCGGCAAGCTTTCCTTTGCCATCTACTTGACACACATCATGGTGCGCGATTGCATAGGCCAGCAGCTCAAGACGATCTTGTTGTATCAGTTTGGTTGCGACGAGGCTTCGTCTGCGATTCGGCAAACGATTCCTCTCCTGCTTTGGTATGCAGTCCTGCTCGTGGTCACCTTTTTCGTCTCGGGGCTATTTGAGAAGCACATTGACGTTCATGTCATCCAATTCGCCAAATATGTCGAGGAACGCATGACGGCTCTCGATAAAGCTCCAGCGGATGTGCCACTGCAGACGTTGCCTACAGCCTCGGTTTGAGCATGTTGACATTCCATGCTCCCGCATCCCCTGGATCAGCCTTGCCGCCGATTTTGTAAAAGGCCTTCTTCCACGTCTCATATGCGGGGTGGCCGTCGTCGAGCTTGTGCGCACACTGTTCCCAAACAAGCAGTTGCTCCCAGAAGCCAGGATTGGGCTTGACGTGCGAGCGAACGCGCTTGATCATCTCAAAGGCTTCATCCCGCGGTATGTTCTGGGAGGCCATGATGTACGCGCACAGAATGGTGGAGGAGCGGGAGATGCCTGCTTGGCAGTGAATCAGGACGCGGCCACCTCCCTTGATGGCTTCGTCGATCCACTGCCGCGAGCTCTCGAATTCCTGTAGGATGTTTTCGTCGTCGTAGTCAAGGACGTCGAGCTTGAGATGCTTGACATGCGGCGGGACCAGGATGCTCGAGTAGGAGAGCAGGGAGATGATATGTGTAATGTCGTACTCGTCGAGCTTCTTTGCGCTCTGTGCCGCGTAGATGTCGCTGATGAAGAGGTTGTCTGTAACTTGGTGTATCTGCGGCCACGCCGTCTTCGTCTTGCCGTTGTCCTTCATCCTCTGATGCTCCCCCCGGGTCCCTGAGTATGTCGTCTTGGTCGTGGTTCTTCGTGTAACGCGACAGTCAAGACACCAACCCTCACACACAGCAGCTGGATCGCCTGCAGACCTCCGGACTGAAGCGCAGAGCAAGGGCCGTCTCTCTCTATCATGCGGCCCGCGGTCCAGAAGCAGCTGCGGCCCATTACCTATGTCCTGGGAGCCATCATCGGCCTCACCTACCTCTACTTCTTCACCTTGACGCCGAGTAAAGTAGCTACAAGCCGTCGTGCAGGGTATACACACGGCAGCAGACCCCTCAGCACGACCATCAAACGCTACAACCTTGCGCATGTGGATGCGACCGCGGATCCAGGGGCACATCTCGAGCGCGTCTTGATCTTAACGCCCATGGCGACCTTCCTGCCTGCGTATTGGCAGAACCTGCTGGCTCTGTCCTATCCGCATGAACTCATAGACTTGGGCTATATCGTGCCTCGCGGGGATCGCTACGACGTGATGCTACAGGACCTGGAAAAGGCAGTACGGCAAGTGCAAACAGGACCCAAGGCACAGCGTTTTGGGAGTATCGAGATTCTGCGACAAGACTTTGAGACGTCCACGGGGCAGTCGGAGAAGGAGAGGCACGCGCTCCATGCACAGAAGCAGCGGCGTGCAGCCTTGGCCACTGCAAGGAACGAGCTGCTCTTTGCAACACTTGGGCCGCGCACAAGCTGGGTCTTGCACCTCGACTCGGATATCGTCGAGACGCCCAAGACGCTGATTCAAGACCTGGCGAAACACGATAAGGATGTCATTGTTGCGAACTGCTATCAGCGCTACAAGAACGATGCTGGTGAAGATGCCATCAGGTCTTATGACTACAATACCTGGCACGAGTCGCAAACTGCTCTGGATCTGGGTAAGACCATGTCTGAGGAAGATTTGCTGCTTGAGGGCTATGCAGAGATTCCAACGTATCGCCAACTGATGGCGTACGAGTATTTGCCTGAGAATGCTCCCAACGAACGCGTACTAGAAGTGGATGGCGTAGGAGGCACGGCATTGCTGGTCAAGGCACATGTCCACCGCGACGGAGCCATGTTTCCGCCTTTCAGCTTCTACCATCTCATTGAAACAGAGGGCTTTGCGAAGATGGCTCAACGGCTAGGGTACAAGTGCTGGGGTCTGCCAGATTACTTGGTCTACCACGTTAATGAGTAGCGACGATGCAACGACACTAGACAGCATGATATAGAGCCTTAATTTGCATCTTTAGCATCGACCTGGAGATCCTTGTGCTTGAATGTAGCACTACCACCAGCGCCATACCGCGCTACATCGTGTCCTTGGCCGTCGAGGAGCCATTTGTAGGTCATGAGGCCCTCGAGGCCGACAGGTCCACGGGCATGGATTTTGCCAGTCGCAATACCCACTTCTGTGCCCAAGCCAAATCGCATACCATCGGCAAAACGCGTTGAGCAATTCACGAAAACGCAGGCAGAGTCGACGCCGCGTTGGAAGGTTTGAGCGTGAATGGGGGTATTTGTCAGGATGGTATCTGTGTGGTGCGAAGAGTGTGCATTGATAAAGGCAATGGCCTCTGTGACAGAGTCAGCACTGCGGACTGATACTGTCAGATCGAGCCACTCCACGCCAAAGTCTGCGTCCGAGGCTTCTTGCACCGTGTCAGGATTTGTTGTATAAGAAAACAAGTCCTTGGTCATCTTGATGGTGACTTGAGCCTCTTGAAGGGCTTGTAGGAGGCTGTCCAGATGCGCTGCAGCCCAGTCCTTGTGCAGGATGATTGTCTCGAGGGCATTACACGCTGCGGGGTAGTCTGTCTTTGCATCGATGAGTAACCGAGCAACGGTTGCTGGATCTGCATCTGCATCGACAAAGGCATGACACACGCCATCTGCATGACCCATGACGGCAATCTTTGTGGTATTCTGGACCTGCTTGACGAGTGCATTCGATCCGCGTGGAATAACCAAATCGATGAAGGTATCGTGATTGAGCAAGTCTGCGACATCATTGCGCGATTCAACAAGGGAAATGGCAGCTTGAGGGATCTGATGCTGCTGGAGGGCTCGCTCGACAATCGAAGCGAGACACTTGAAGGAGTGCAGACTCTCCTTGCCGCCCTTGAGGATGGCTGCATTGCCAGACTTGAGAGCAAGAGCCGTGATGTTGACGACCACCTCGGGTCTCGCTTCAAAGATAACCAACAAGACGCCGATAGGGCAGAGTACACGCCGTAGAACAAGGCCATCGCTGTCGAGTTGCCGCTTCTGTGTGCAAGTACCGACCAAGTCAGACAATGCAGCGACATCCAACACACCTTGTCGCATGGCTTCAAATTTGCCGGGCTTGTTGAGATCCAGTCGACTGATGAGACTACCGGCAAGACCAGCCTTGCGCGCTGCATCCACATCCCGCGCATTCTCTTGTAGAATCAGGGCTTGCTCTTGGCCGAGCAGGGTATAGAGGGTTTGTAAAGTATCACTTCGTGTGGATGCGGGTAATGTAGCGAGAATATGCGAGGCCTCTCTTGCGCCCTTTGCAATACGATAGGATACGGAGTCTTCCATGTCTTCTGCTGATCGTGTCGCCATCTGTGTCTCTTGCCTGCCAACAGATCAGTTCAATGCACTTAGTTCTAGTCTTGGTCTTGGTTTAAAGTGAGGATTCAACCAGATGGAATTCAAGATTTGATCAAGTACAACGAGAAGTAGAAGTAGAGAAAGAGAGGCCTAGGAGCCCCGAGCAAGGCCTACAAGACTCAATGCACATTCTTCAAGCGACATTGCATGATCCATCACTTCGCCTTCCTCGTCATCCACACACGTCTCCTGCGACGCACCTGGCAGGCCCTCTTCTTGTCTATTTGGCTGTATCTTGCACGGCGATACAGCCGTCGCCGGTGCAGACACAACACGTCTGCCTTGACCGTTGCCATGCGTATTGTCACGCGAAGCACTCGGTGGCAGATCCCGCAGATGCGACGGAGAGGCCGGGAGGTAACGCGCAGAGGTAGCCAGTAGTAATCCCTGCCAACCTTGCACCTGTGCCGTTCCTGCAAATTCGTGGGCATCGGCCATCTCTTGAGCAGATAACGTCGTGTGTGGATCCACATTTTCTTTACCTGCAGCAGCCATGGAGGTAGATTTGGCAAGCTTTGTTCGTGCGGCTGATTGTTTACTGACAGATGCAGAGTGAGGCGCTCGCTCGCCCAACAATGCCGGACTACTGACACTGCGTGCAGCTACCAGTTGTCGACGTTTCTTGTCTGCACGCAATTCTTGCTGCTGTAGCCGTTGGAATTTACGTGTAAGGAGAGCAGCACCGGGTATACGCGGTGGTGAGACGGGTGACGGTGCACAGGGCGGTTGGAAACGCAGCTCAGCATGACCATCGAGGTCTTGCAGTTGCAGGGATGCAAGTCTGCGTGGTCTTTTAGTTTGTGCTGTGGCTGACAAGCCTGTTGTATCTGGGCGTTTCGCGAGGTGGATGTAGCCTGTGCCGCGTCCGCCCTTGTTGACGGCCTGAACCTGCGGCCATACCGTCTTTTCTAGATCTGACGAGGAGGATGAGAGGGACGTGGTGGATGTCGAAGCAGACAAGGCAGGCACGTCGCCTGCCGTGACAACAAGCAAGGACGCGTCACTGCCACGCGCTTTCCTCACAGCTTGCCGTTTATTCTGAAACCACACTTGAATCTCGCGTCCATTCATGCCCGGGCCCTCCACCAAACCTATGCGTTTGGAGATGCGTTCGCGTGCCAGGGGATCTGGCTTGTCACATTGCGCGAATTCATCTTCGAGGATGGCGAGTTCTGCACCTGTTGTGCGTCTTCGTTTTGCTCGAGCAGCAGCTGCATCCGCTGCAGCAGTGGCCGTGGCATCCGCCTTGCCAGCCTGTTCTGCAGGAAGCAAGACGTGTTGATGCAGGGTGGGTGCAGCAGGGTGGCCGTCGTGCTGTGAGAATGGCTCGAGTTGTGTGCTGCTTCCTGGGTCCATGTCGCGTGCTGCCTTGCACTCTCAGTCCTTGCAGCTGCCTGGGCCGCTTGTCCGAAGCAGAAGTAGTCAGTAGCAAGCAGTAGTCAGTGAGTTGTTTTTGTTGTTGGAATGCGAAATTCAATTTGGACGCGACGGAATTGAGATATATGCTCTAGTATATATAGGAGTGTAGAGAAAAGAGAGTATCTAGATCAGTCGCATGATATCCATGGCAAGGCCAAGTGCATCTACGAGTACATCAAGCAGTGGCATGGCTTGCTTGCCTAGTGCCGGCGCCTGAGTCAGTAAGACCCAAGAGACAATCGATGCCGGCAGATAGAAGAAGGATGAGGAGCATTAGCATGAGCATGGGCCAGAGAAAGTCTGCTCTTCGTCCATCCCGGTGAGCTGTTTCTTGTCTTCAGGAAATAGACATGGTCATGAGCATCTATTGAGCACTATTGACACAAGATGAGGCCCAGTCCAGCAAATAGAGTCGATGAGCAGGATGAAGAGAGCATTGACTGATCCACAGACAGAGAAGCAGCCTGCATCCCCTCTCTGATGCCTGCTGCCTGTTGCTGGTCTCTGTCAGTCTCTGTGCTGCTTCGTGCGAGAATTTGACGACGACTGATACTGCTACTACTGATACTGCTACTATACTACTGCTACTACTGATACTCTTCTATACTGCTACTGCTACTGGTCTAGTACTGTAGTCTACGGATGCTCACATCCCTCCGCTCAAGTCTCAGAGCACGCCGCCCATTCTGCTCAGCGGCACCCATCCTCAC
This sequence comes from Protomyces lactucae-debilis, assembly GCF_002105105.1. Lineage (NCBI taxonomy): Eukaryota > Fungi > Ascomycota > Taphrinomycetes > Taphrinales > Protomycetaceae > Protomyces > Protomyces lactucae-debilis. The sequence goes on from NW_024468015.1 coordinate 24,692, forward strand.
CCAGCGATGGAGCAGACCATCCTCAAACGCAAAGCCGCCCGCACACAACAGCACAGCGGCCATGGCAGGCTCCTCCTCAACCAGCACTGCAGGTACAAGCACTGCTGCACTCAGCAATAGCACATCCTCTCTATTTGGCCTCTCGCAACCAGCACCCAACACCTCCTCCATCCCGCCCGCCGACATCTCCTACTCGCGCTTCATTTCACGGCATGGACCCCTCGAGGTCGCCAACAGGCTCCTCCATCCATACTCCCAAAACTCAAATCGAGCCATCAGCCTGCGTCAACGGCAACTCGCAGCATCCAAGCATCAACAACGCCAACACGCCGCACAGAACGGTGAACGCATGCAGGATCTAGGGGAGAGTATCATTTGGCAATCTGCAACAGGTGCAGAACTCGAACTGGCACGGATCCCTCATGCTGCACTCAGAGCATTGCATGCAGCCTCAACAAAGATGGGGAGCGGGCAGACAGGCAGTAGGGCAGACCGCACCTCTGCTAAATTGTGGCCGCGTGGACAGCAGGAATCTTCAGAGCACGCCGTTCAGTCTACACAATCACGCTTCTCCAGTGCTGTGCAGCGTGCCATGGAACAGCAGGAACAGCAGGAAGAGCAAGAGCAGGACCAAGAAGAGGAAGGAGCGCTGGAGAATGATGCATCGGAACAGCGCAGCATGAGCAACACAGGAAACAACATGAACCGCGTCGTCGTCGTACCCTTCTCCCCGGGCTCAGGTACATCGTCACAGGAGTTTTACGAAAACTTGATGCATGCCGTCGAGTCCGGTCTTCGCCGTGTCGAATCCTACAGCATGACCTCAACAAAACGCAAACGCAGGCTCAAGATGAACAAGCACAAGTTCAAGAAGCGGAGAAAGGAGCAAGAGTCGATGCGAAAGAAGTTGGGTAAGTGAGTCTAGTAGTACATGTCTCGAATAGTCATATCCGTCGTTTGAGCGGCACCTCCAGTCCTCCCTTTGGATGCAGTCGTCGGTCTTTTCGTTGCTCGCTGTGTCTGTGATCGTTGGTGATGCTGCTGCTGCTGCTGCTGCTGCTGCACAGGCCGCTGCCTCTCGCCGTGACTCGACAATGTCTCGATGGGCATCGACCGCGCCGTCTTCAACTGACCTGGTCGAGGCTCGCTTTTTCCCTTTACACTCTCTACACGCACAGCACCTGAATCACCACCTCCCTTTGTCTGTGAACTTGATCGAAATTGCAACAATCGTCGCACAGGATCCTTGGTCGCGTGTCTCGCTGCTGTGTCCTGCTTCTCAAGCGGTAGCTGCGTAGACTGATTGCTGCTTGCTTGCTGCTTGATACCCGGTCGCACAACAGGCACCTCTTTTGCCGTTTGAATGGGCCAATCTTGCTCGGTATCCGTCCCAATTGACCCAGTCGACTGTGGACTCGCCTCTGTTGGTGTATCCTTGATCTTCAATGTCGCAACGCGCAACGGTGCCGTCAATCCAGTAGCAATCGCTTGTGCTCCACCCGATGCATGCACAGATGTGCGATTACTCGACGGCGAACAAACCGGTGTCGCCATTGCGTGTGTCGAAACCAATGAACCACTGCGTGATCGACCAGGCGAGCTATAGGCACCCAAGATATCGATCGTCCAATCAAACGTCCCATCATCACCAGACGACCGTTGTGTCTCTGAGTGGTCGGTCGGGCGTGCATCATTGGTAGGCTGAGCACCCTGCTGATGGACTGTCGTCGCTCGTGGCAAGCTCGCTGGTGTCAGGAGTCCGTGCTGTTCGAGCATCACGGCCTGTGCAGCACCATGCATCGCCGCTGCTGCATCCGCACTCACATCGCGCTCCTCCGCTGCGTGGCCACCGGATATACGCTGCCGCGACAATGAAGCAGGCGGTGTAAAGAGTGCCTTGAGGGTCGGTGTGCGTTTCGGTACACCACGTCCCTTGAGCAAGAGTCGCGATACCAAGAGATCCAAGTCGCCCGCATCCAAGATGTGTGGATCCTGCTTCACCTGCTGCCGAACGCCTTTACTCAATGCTGCAACATCCATACAATATGCGAGCTGAAGGAGTGGTCCACATGCTTGCAACGTCGTAGAGGAGACTTGACTTGCACCTGTCAGTAGTTGCTTTGCACGCTCCATATGCTTTTCTTCCTTGATGTCGAGATCATTGCGTGTATGCAGTAAGTCTGTGAGTGCGTCGACTGTCTGCTTCATCTGCTTTGACCGAGCCAGCACGGTCGCGAGGATCCCCGTAGCTTGCTGCTGCTGAGACGCTGTCAACACCGCTGCCATTGTCAACGTATCAGTCGATCCGGTACCTGGAGCTGGACGCCCGAGACCATCACGGAACAGTAGCAAAGCGACGCCTGTAGCAGCCAGAGACAGCACGAGCGGATGTGCGCTATCGGGAAGCATGCCACTCTGTCGCTTAAGAAAGCGTTGAGCAAGCGGTGTCTTGAGCTTGATGAGACTAGAGATGACCTGGTCGGCGCTGCTGCTGCTCGTCTGAGCGAGGATGTCCAGCTTGGAGGACATGCTTCAATGGACACGAGTGACGGATGAGAGATGGCAGCAAAGCACAGAAGAAGTCTGAGGATCAAGAGAGAGGATGTGGATGGTCTACCACTGCGTCTCATAGCGCAGCTTCTCGTCGTGGCCAGCCTCAAGACGTCGACGGTCCAGCAGGCTCGTTCCCCTGGCTACAGCGGGCATTCTGCGTACCCGTCGCAGTATATCGCCAAGCAGACGGTGGACCATCTCCGTGCTCACGACGATGCCTGATAGCACACCCAGCAGCCGGACGAGGAACTTCCTGAAGGGCATCCGTGCATCGCGAATCATCAACGAGACAGGCTCAATCTCGTACTTGATGAAAATGCCGGGGAAGAAGTCGCCTATTGACTCGGCGGTGGATAGGGAGGATTCTGTCACCGCGTACTGGTTCGTCTCAATCCGTCTACCGCGGCTCTCGTACGTCGTGGGCACGATATTGACAAAGTATTGGAAGCGATGAAAGGCATGCGCTGCATCGGCATGTGTCCCATCCAGCGGATTCTTCAGCTTCGGGTAGTACGGACCAAATGACAGCTCGTCAATGCGGTGCGTAAAGTTGAGCTCTTCAAAAGCAACTCGACGGTTCGACATGTATCCAATCCCTTCAGCGGTGATGTGCAAGTCACCAGCAACATGGTTCACCTGCATGGTTCCATACAAGCGGCAGGCCTTGCCATCCTTCCTCTCCCTCACCCGTCGCCAAGGATGTGATCGAGCAGCACTCATTGCATTCTGCAAGTCGTACGCCTCATGACTCTCCTCCTGCCTGGCCTGATCCAAGTGCTGCGTCTTGTCCTCATCCCAATCCACCTTCACTTTCCGCAGTGCATCAGCAGCCAAAATGCGGTCTCCTGAGGCATCCTGCACATTGATGGTCACCATATCGCAAGGCATCGCAACGGTCAAGTCTGCATTGACATACAAGTGTTCCTTGATCTCCTGCTCCACAGAGAAGGAATGGTGTTCATACCCGCCCAGGTACCAGGTAAACTCTGCGACAAAGAGGTAGAAGAGCGCAAGAAGCAGCACAACAGTCAATACGGCACCCCGCACCGTCCGCTCTGCACGGTAGCTGCTTTCTACCTTGGGGAAGGCGTCAAATGCCTTGAGACCAGAGACTGGTTCAAAGGCCTCCATCTCTGGGCTGCTTAGGCTAGTTGATGGTCTTGTTCGTGAGTCGCAACTTGACAGCGCGTCAAAATTGGGCGACATCTGCAGATGGAAACACCCAGCAGGCCGCTTTCGTTGACCTTCACTTGAGTTGCTCTCCTTACTAAAACACTTCTACAAAGTAGGGAATTGAGACCCCGCTTCACAAGATATTACTGCATGAGAGCAAGCAGAATGTCCTTGTCCTTGCTCTTCATGACCATATCTTGAAACAAACCCTCTTCCTTGACCAACACCCGGGGCGAGTCAAACTGTACGACCCGTCCCTTGTCCAGCACAAGAATCTTGTCATAGTCTGCAATGGTATTGAGACGATGCGCAATAGTCAGGATCGATGCACCGGAGAATTGTGTTTGCAGTGCAGCTTGAATGCGCTGGTCCGTCTCAAAGTCCACAGAAGCAGTCGCTTCATCTAGAATGATGACCTTGCTGCGACGCACAATGGCCCGAGCCAGAGCCAGGATCTGACGTTGTCCCTGACTAAAGTTGTCGCCATTGGACTTGACCACCGTGTCCAAAGTAATGCGGCGGACGCCTTCAGTCTGCACGGGTGTTGTGGTACCACTCTCGCTTGGGTTGATACCACAGTGCTGTAAAGCCTCAGTCAGAGTCTCATCCTGCATCTCTCCAAAAGGATCGAGATTGCTGCGCACGGTACCTGAAAACAAGATTGGATCTTGCGGGATGATGGTGACACGCTTTCGTAGCGTCTCGAGGTTGACATCGCTAATGTCGACACCATCCAGCACGATACTGCCGCCAACCAAATGTGTGAAGCGAAGCAAAGTCAAACCAAACGTACTCTTGCCAGAACCTGTTCGGCCAACAATTCCCACCTTTTCTCCCCCACGAATACTCACCGAGACGTCCTTCAGTACAAGCGGACCGTCGAGGCTGTAACTGACACGCACTTTGTTGAGCTCGATTGCGCCAGTCTTGGGCCACGCAGCATTGGGCTCCTTCTCCTCGGTGTAGGGCTCTTCTTGTTCTAGCTGCGTGTAATCTTTGACACGCTGGAAGGAGTTGAGTTCAATCTCGAGCTCATTGAGTGTACGCACGAGATACAAGACGGACGTGCTGAAATCGTTCGCCATAGACAGCGAAAAGCCAACGAGTCCAGGAGCGATATTGCCTTGCCGCAAGGCAAGTATAGAAGCACTGAACGTGATGAAAGAACCCAAAAAGTCTGCACGTACTTGCACCCTATCGTTAGTTGGTTTTATCTCAGGACCGCATACCATCTGTTTAGACTGTACAGTGTCTCGAGTGGCCGTGTGTGTACATCAATGCGTTTCTCAACTTCTTTCGTGAAGCGCTTCTCGTAGCCAAACGCACGGATTGTGACAATGCCTGAAATGGCATCTCCAAAGTGACTTAGCAGCGGCGACTCGGTTGTTGATACCAGCCGCTTGCAGCTGATGCTTGCTTTGGTATAAGCCTCACCAATAAGCAGACCACCAACGGAAACAATCATGGCAGGAATATAGAATAAGGGCATGACTGCGCCAATTGAGAAGATCTTGAAGAGTACATTGAGTGCATAGTTAGAGACCATGCGCAGCCAAGAGACAATGGCACTGTCGAGCGAGCGAACGTCCTTGGCAAACCGATTGACAATGCGTCCCACGGGCGTCCGATCGTACCAAGAAAGAGGAGCATAGAAGACAGCATGTAATAAATTGCTGTGCAACTTGCCAGCAGCGACCCAAATACCATGATAGAAGAAGCAATTGGTGATGGCGTTCGCAATGGCAATACTCGTAACCACAATTGCATACACAGTCAGGTAGTAGTCAACATGAACCGATCCGTCCGACTTAAAGACCAGCGCTCTGACGCGTTCCGAGTAAGCATCAGACCAGCGCCCGAGCCAGTAATTTTTGGCCACATCCGTACCTTGGTAAGCAAAGGTTGCAACAACCATGGCAGCAATGAAAATTGGCGAGCCAAACAGCTTGACGAGCCTAAAGGACTCAAGTCGCGAGATGCGGCCACTGGCACGTTCTTCATCTTGCACAAGTTTAACAGGTGCCAAACGTACCGTTTTGCCCATGTCAGTGTGTGGTTTGAGTTGTGGCTCAGCTTCCGGTGCTTCTTGCTGCGGCAAGCTTGCGAGATTCGTCATAGACTGTACTGTCTTGAGGCGTGCCTGACCGTCTTGCAATTGAACAATCTGAGTTGCTTTTTCTGTGCAAAGCGCCACGTTGTGTGTGACGAGGATCAAGGTGCGGTCTTTTGCCAAGGGTCCACAGATGGCCTTCTCGAAACAATGCTTCCCGGTACCGCCATCCAATGCACTCAACACATCATCCAGCAAGACAATCTGTGTCGAAGCGTAAAGTGCGCGCGCTAAAGCAAGTCTCTGTTTTTGTCCTCCAGAAAGCGTTACACCTGCTTCGCCCACTTCTGTGTCATCGCCATGGTCAAGCAATGCGAGATCTGATAGTAACGCGCACGCTTCAAGTGTTTGACGATAGCGTTTCGGGTCAAAGGAACTGCCAAAGAGGATGTTGTTTCTGATAGTTGCATTTTGGAGCCATGCCGTCTGACTGACGTAGCTGACGCCTCCTTGTCTAGGGAGATGCACATCGCCAGTCGTTATGTCCATCTCACCGAGTAATGCTGCAAGCAGAGAACTCTTGCCAGACCCCGTAGGTCCAACAATCAGGTTGAGACCTGGTGGGAAGGTCAAATTGAGGTTCTTGAGCTCAAAGGTATCTTTGCCCCATGACACTGTTGCATTGAGAAACTTGGGCGTTGTTGAGACCTGCGAGGCTGCGGACGCCGGTGGACGTTCAGGCGCTTCATTGAGAAATGTGTCGATACGCCGCATAGAAACAACTGCTTGAATCACGAGTCGTGACATGAAGCCGATCCAAATGAAGGACGAAGAAGTAATGGCAAAGAAGCCAATTGCCGTGAATGCAATACTTGCCGTCAATGGCTTCTTGAGCACTTTGGTATACAATAGGAACGTGATAAGCATGTTGGCGTTTGGCAGCAAGTCTGTGACGATGGAAATGAGAATGGAATAGAAGTTGCGTTGCCAAAGCTTACGCTGCTCTGCATCACGCAGCTCTGTGATTCGCTGGATCTGCGCACGCTCAGAGCCAAACATCTTGGTGATGCGGATGTTGGCAAGACTTTCATTGACTAGCGTCAAGCGTGCATCCGTTGCTTCACTCGCCTCCTTTTGCAAGACTGCGAGGCGCTTTGCTAGCAGACCAGGAATGGGCAAAGTCACAACAAGCCACGCAAAACCAGCAAAGGCCGGCCAGCCGAGCAAGTTGTAGAGCAAAACGACACTCAGTATTGAAGAAATTGGCAATGCGACAATGCATAGAAAGAAATCGCGCGCACTGGTGATTTGCTCAATGTCGGAGGAGAGCAAGTTGGAGACTTTGCCTGTGCTGTGTTCGCTCTCTTCGCCCTTTGCATTGAATGACGATTTGCCAGGTCGCATGACCATGACCTTTGTAAAGATGAGTTGCGTCATGGCACTCTTGACGCGTACAATGGCGCGTGTTGAGAGGAGAATATAAGCCTGGAACAGGACAGAGTCCAGGATCGGGGCAATCAAAAGAGCCAACGACCAGGCATACGGGCTGACGGTTGCCTTTTCCGGTTCTTCGAGGTATTGCAGTACGTTTCGCATTGCGATAGGCGGAATAAAGAGAACGAATGATTGTAGTGATGCCAAAAGCATCATCTTCGCGAGATGCCAACGAAAGAGCACAAGCAGAGTTCGTAATACGGTCGAGCGGCGTGCATGCAAGATCTTCTCCTTCATGTACGCGGCGCGGTCATAGTCAGGCAGAGGAGGTAGATCTTCTAGCTCGAGGTCTCTGCGGCCTCCTTTGCGGACAACAGGGTCAACCCATTGGTAGCTTGCAAAGTAGCTGAATGGGGTACATGTCTGCTCAGGAGCAGCAACATCTTCCTCGTTCGCTGGGTCCACTGGGCGCCATATGCGCGGCGTAGACAGCGGAAGAAGGATTAGTAGAAACTGGATGCCAGCTGACAGGTAGCTGTCCAAAGCGACATGCTCTCTCGGAATGTACAAAAGTGGAAGCAGTGTCGTGATGAGACTTGCAGAGAATGCGCAAACAGATAGTATGGTCGTGTGCACATAGAGTCGCTCGTCTGACGGCCGCATACACGCCAGAACGAGTGTGTATAGCCAGAAGACTGGAATGAGCCAGGTAGACTTATCTTTTACTTCGCTTCTTTCGATAGCACCCCATACCGCACAGACCAGCTGCAAAAGAAGCAATCCAATGGTTGCATAGCCAAAGACACGTCGCAGCCCGATGAGTTCTACGATACCTTTCCGTCTTTTTGTGAAGAGGAATGCGACCAGCGATAAGGCCAATGGTGCTGCGTACAACACGAGCCGGACAGTCTCTCCATGAACACGATGCCGCCCAGTCATACCTGTGCTGGGCCGATGCGTGCTGCTTTCCTGAGGATGATGGCTCTCTGTCGCGTCTGTCTCGTCTATATCTGCTGCTGCTGCCTTTCCTCTTTCGGGTGGGTCAGCAACGGGCCGCCCGCATCTACCGGCCAGCAGGCGAAGCCAGCATGAAAGTGCAGCTGATAGACGGCCATGGTGGTAGTGGCCGAAGCGTAGATTGACGCCTGCTGGCCGATTCAATGTCTATAAAAACCCTTTGCATTCGAGTATTTGTGACGGTGCTTTGTACAGCACTCAAAGTCTTCAGCATCCTCCACCACAAACCTTCATTACGTGAATAGTCGCTGCATGAACCGCTGAGATGGATGCAGATCTAGCATACGAGAGAAAGCTCATTCAGCTTGAACAAGACAGACTTCGCTCGTTCACAGATAAATCCGCTTTCAATGCACCTGCTCTCGAGGCCCTTCCCAATCGGATCGTGCTTCGCAACCATGCCTTCCCAGAGGCACTCCCCTCCGCTGCTCTTATCTACTTTTCTGATTTGACTTTCGAGGAGGTTGCTGCAGGCAAATACTGCTCGGCCATGGTCAAAGCTGCGCCGAAGCGCTCAGTAGCCTTGTCTACTGATCAAATTGCGCTACCCTACATATTGATGCAGATCGAGGTGGCCGACAAGGGTGAGCCGGGTTCTCAGGAGGTCTCCCTTGAGCTTCAAAACTGCTTTGATGGCCTGACAGAAGCGCAACTGTCTGATGCATTACCTCTTGGAAGCTTTCTCTCAATCAAGTCACCCTATCTGACCTTGTCCTCAAGACATCAATCTCAAGTCTTGCGCATCGATCATCCTTCCGATATTGAAGTGAGACCACCGGAACTGGCCCGTGACCATGAGGCTATGAAACAAATCGGCAATCAGGCATTCCGTCAGAAACGCTACAACAGCGCACTGCGAGCATGGCAATCCATTCGATCAAAAAATCAAGACTTTCAAGCATCGCTATGGCTCAATATTGCTGCTGTCTTGATTGAGCTGCATCGCTATGAAGAGGCAATACACTATTGCGACCAAGTCCTCGGCATCAGCAAATTCAACGCAAAAGCACGGTACCGAAAAGCAGTAGCCATGTACGGATTGCGCGATTTCACAAACCCTTATCTGGAAACATTCCTGCGCGATGAGTCCATGAGATTGACAGAATCGTCGCCTCAAGCCCTGCGAGGTCTGCTCGATCGCCTCACGCTACGACTCAGAGAAGCGCGCGGTCAATTCACCTGGCGGGATTGGCATCGATTACATGAATTTGCCAAGCAAGGTCTGCGCGTTGATTTTGCCAATTACAACAGCCCATACATCGAGAGGCGAGAAGTGTCTGGTGCTGGCATTGGTCTGTTTGCGAGACGATCCTTGCGTGTTGGTGATTTGATTATGGTGGCAAAAGCAGCAGCGTTGCAGCTACCGAGCGAGGCTCGCTTGACGGACGTGCCCATTATCGACTTGGTCGACGAGACTGTGCATACCACACAATCCCCGAACCTACTCGATGCTCTCGCTCAGAGTGCGCATATATCAAACACCATGTGTGAGCAATGGTCACAGCTGTATGCCGGTGAGGAATATTCACGCACACCAAAGACCAAGCTTTCCTCTCACCAACTCCGCAAAATGATTCAGTACAATTCATTTGCCTTGGAGGATAGCGAAGTTGAGCTACCGACACTCTTCCAGCGACAAGACCTCCCACCGCAAGAAGAAGGTGCGCGTGGGTTTTGGCACATGCCGAGTTACTTCAATCACAGCTGCCTTAACAATTGCTCCAGGATGTTCATGGGAGACATTATGATCATCAAAGCGAACAGGGATATTGACAAGGATGAGGAACTGACACTTGGTTATGTGCACCGCTTTCAGCTATTCAAGGAGAGACAGGAGGCATGCCAAGATTTTGGCTTCACTTGTGCTTGTGAGTTGTGCATGGTTGAAAAGGAGGAACTCGACAAGTTCCCCAGTATTGTGGATGAGCGCCGAGTCTTGCAAGCTCAGTGGCGAGCCAAGGTTGAGCATTTGAGAGATGACCTGCCCAAGCTCGTTGGCGAGACTGAGGCATTTTTGGAACAACTGCGAGCGACCTATGAAAAGACACAGCGCACACAATACCATTTCGCGACAATCGTGCCACTCGATGTGCTTGTATTGAGCAATAAAGCACTCGGTCAGTTCCCTCAGGCGTACGCAGCTGCGATGGACATGGCTGCTTTGGGTTGTGGTCTCTTCGATGACTACACCCTTGGTATTAACCTGCATATTGCTCTCATCCGCCAAGCCATGTCTGACGTGTCACCACCACTCGGCGATCGAATTGCGCAGTATATTGCAGCAACAATGGAGTCTCTAGTTGCCATTGCAAAGGGATGGCGTTGTCGCGGACTCGTGGCAGGCTTGCCTGGGTTTATTCGTGGCTTCAAGCAAGTGTATGATGGCGATGCTATCAAGAGAGGTGAGGCGATTGGCTTTGGCATCATCCGCGGGTTCCTCATGCTAGAGCAGGATTTGCAGCGAGGAGTGCTGGACTTTGATCTATCGATGAATGAAACTTCAAAAGCTTCTGAGTGAGTCACCCTTCATCTTTGTTGTTTGGCGAATAAATTTCAAACTATAGTTCTAGCTACATGACCACCACTTCATGATCAATGCTTCCACGAGATGCTCATCTGTCCTTCCATCTGCTGCCATCGGCTGGCTCGTCTACGCACCGTATAGCTGCGCTCGTCACAGTGATTGATGAGATTGCCATCATGCGCACCTTTGATCCAGAGCGAGACCATTTTGTCTCCTTTGCTCGTATCCTCTACCTAGCAGGACAAACAATCGTCAGCGGTCTCTTGAGCTGTGCGCTCGAACGTGGCATCGACTTCTTTCTATCACTTGGAGTGTCTGGACCTGAGGTCGTCGAGCTCTGGGTACCCGTACCAAAGGCACGCTCTCTCTTGCCACAACTCTTCCGTAAAGTTCCCTCTGCGTTGGCAGCGCTACTGGAAGAGAAGCTAGATAAATGCTTCACTCTGCATGATGCAACTCGCTCCTCGTTGATGCATAACTGGGCGTTGCGCACTCTACCGAGAGAAGACTATTCAACTAGGCTGCTGCAAGCTGCCATGTTTTCATGCAGTGATGTCGAGCGCATCATTAACAAGAGCGACTGGATACGCACGAGTGTAACGACGTCAATGAAGTCTGCCGAAGGTGTGTCACAGAGCTCTGTAGATCGAGATATGATATTATGGAGTGCCTCTGCAGTCGAGAATCTGCAACACGGCTCCGTGCCCGATGACCAACACTGGCGAGGCATCTTGAAGCATCTGGATGGATTTCTTGAGGGTAAGGCCTGCCAGCAATCAAGCAAGGAAGTGGCCCTGGTGGAAACATGCGAGCGTATGCTTCATCACTTTAGCACCTCACCTACAGCGTTGCTACGTCGGATCCCTCCCACGCAACAGGATCCAAAGATCAAGGTGAAACACGCTGCCACGCAAACTTGTCAGCTACTGGCACCTGGGACACACAGTATCTCCACGCAGTGCGATATATTGGTGGAGCGTCCTGAGATGGACATCTCACCGCGGATCAGCCTGATGTCTACGCTTTTTTCCATTCCTCTTCTACTCATCATCTGGGTCGTGGCGAAGTGGTACACATGACTGGTCACTCTTTCGCATTGTTGCCGTGACAGCTGAGTGCACGACACTGATGGACTGCTGAGACCGGCATGGCTTTCAGTACTGAAGACCACTGTCAATATGCAGTTTTAGCCTGCTGAGGAAAATTTGCCACAATATTTGTGACTGCCCTGTGACGTCCCTCGTCACTCCCCGCGATTCAATCGCAGCCAAAGACCACGACCAGGACCACACATCAAATCATGACTCTCTCCGTTGGATCTACCGTGCCTACCTCCTCAAAGCTTGCTGAAGGAGCTCCAGACAAGACTGTCACTCTGCCTACATCTGGCAAGTATGTTCTTGTCGCCGTGCCTGCAGCCTTTTCGCCCTCTTGGTACGTCCATTCATCATTGCTAATCATTGACTAATAAACAGCTCGAACCAGGTCCCTGGTTATCTTGAGAAGGCCGAGACGTTCAAGGAGAAGGGCTACGAGATCTACGTGGTCTCGGTGAATGACACCTTCGTGATGGAAGCCTGGAAGGAGAAGCTTGGCGGAGGCAAATCTGGCGTCCACTTTGTCGCTGACGCAACCGGTGACTTCACCAAGCAGACTGGTTTGCTCTTTGATGCTTCTGGTTTGCTTGGCAACCACCGATCTAACCGATACGTGGCTGTTGTGGAAGATGATAAGGTCAAGCACTTTGCCGTTGAGGCTAGCCCTCCTGATGTCAAGGAGACTTCCGTGGAGAAGACGCTTGCTGCCCTTTAAATTGCCAAATCAAGTATCTCATAGCATCTAAATGTATGACTTTGACTCAAAGCGTATACCTGAATGTTTCTTCACTGCCTTCCTTCAATTGCCCACGAGCCACAGCCTCGTCAATCTGCCGATTGCTCCTCGCCAAGACAACCCAGATAGCTGAAGTGGAGAGGAGGGCTAGGCACAGAAACCCCAAGGCAGTAGCATGCCCCGTTCTATACCGTGGTGCATCTGTTCTTGGATAAATGTACGCCGCGGCCACACCACCTAGTTGTCCTACAGACAATTGGAATCCTGCGCCAGCTGCTCGTTTCGATGCATTGGGGATTTGATTGGAAAGCCAGCCAATGTTGAGCGCTGATGCGGTGAAAATGCCTGTTGCACACAGAAAGACACTAAAGTACTGCACTGCTGGTTGAGTCTTGGTGTTGGTTGCCAGGAGGATGATGTAGCCAACCATGGCAACCGCTGTCCAGAACAAGATGAAGGGTGCTCGACGCTGAGTTCGATCAGAGAGGTAGGATGTGCCTATGCAGCTGAAGAATGCACAGGCATACGGCGGAACAGTGAGTGCCTGTGCCAAAATGGCGGAGAAGCCCATGGCAGAGATGATGGAGGGCAGGAAGAGTGCAAAGGAAAATGTAGGCAGGGCGATACCAATGCAGAGCAAGCCAAATAGATAGACTCGATAATCTTTGAATGCCTTGCGGACTTGATGCCAGTCCAAGCCACCTTCAAGTTTGTGCCCAGACCAATCCTTCTCCAGCGTTTGTACGACCCGAAGACGTTCGTCGGGTGACAGGAACTTGGCAGTCGCTGGGAAGTCTGCAAGGAAGAAGAAGGCAACGATAGCTCCGGCAATAGTCATAAGTCCCTCGATTGCAAAGAGCCACCGCCAGCCTTCCAGACCGCCGCGTTTATTGAGCTTGGTGAGACCAGTTGCCAAGAGGCCACTGAACGCTCCTGCCAAAGTTGCCGAGGAGAAGAAGATGGCAACGCGCAGCAATAAATGACGACGTTGATACCAGAGGGAGAGGTAGAAGATGGCGCCTGGAAATAGGCCGGCCTCTGTGAAGCCTAGAAAGACACGGCAAGCGACCAGGCCAGCAAAATTTTGCACAAGACAAGTCAGCGTGGTGATAATGCCCCAGGCTAGCACAATGCTTGGAAGGTACAGACTTGGCCGACTGAATCGTTTGAGCAACAAATTGCTTGGGATTTCCCATGAGACATAGCTGACGAAGAGCACAGACAGCGCTATGTTGTACTGCGTGTTGGAGAGCTTCAAATCAGTTTGCAAGCCGGCGACTCGCGCATTACTGATGGATGTTCGATCCAAGAAAGAGAAAAAATAGAGCATGGTGATCATTGGAACCACACGCAAATCAATTTTCCGTAACAATGCGCTATCGATACCATCAATCTCGAATGTTGCGTTTTGGATAATCTACTGTTAGCTTATTGTCGAAGCAAAAAGAAGACTTGCCTGCTTTTGAGACATCTACCGTTAGCACATATCAGGAGGATCGTTCAACAAAGCGTCGCTTCTTTCGCAAGTATTATCTTGAACAAATCAAGTTCGGCGGTGTAATCTCAGCCTGGAGCATAACGCTCCGAGCACCCGCGGACAAGTATGTTGACGATAGACTTACCAGAGACGCAATGTCTCGACATGATGGAACTACATTGGCTCTCGTACAGCTGGTCAGGTGGTGGACAAGTGTTGCCACTGTGTTGGATTGATTAGATCTCGAAGTTGGTCGTGGTGTCCCATCTGATTTCCCCTTTCGGTTGCTGCCGACGACCCCGCAAACTCAGCTGCAGGTAGTGACTAAGTAGTCCAGTACTCATCTGACCGTCATCTGCTCATTGACGCGTCCATGTCGACTCAGAAGATCGTCAAGGCTATCCGGCCGTCTGCTTGCTTGATCATTGTCTCGCCGCTCGCAAAGCGCGTTCAGGGCTATGATTACCGCATCGTTCTCGTCAGGCGCAATGACAAGGCCAGCTTCGCCAGTGCCGGTGTCTTTCCCGGTGGTCTCTTGGAGCCTATTGACAAGGTCGGCACCAGCTCCAGTGATCCTGCGGCACAGATGGTAGGTGCATCGACGACCGCGGTTGATGCAGCCTCGCTCGCACCTAATCAACCCAACTCTATCGACAACCCGTCTCTCGAGGCATTCAAGCGATGTGCCTTTCGTGAGACCTTCGAAGAGACGGGTATTTTGCATACAACGCCGCCTATTGACTTCTCAAAGTCTGGGTCACGCAAACAGGCCCGTCAGCGTGCCAATAAGAGTGCCACCGAGTTCTACAAGATGTTGGAACAAGGCAAAGCGGCATTACCACTGAACGATGTTGTCTACTTTTCTCGCTGGATTACACCCGTGATGCTACCAAAGCGGTTCGATGCGCACTTCTTCTTGCACGAGGTTCCAAGTGCGCAGACACTCCCTGCAAGGCAAGACAATTCAGAAACGCTTGAAATTTCGCACTTCACCCCAGATGAAGCAATTGCGGCGTACCGTGCGGGAAAGATTATCTTGTTCTTGCCGCAGCTGTACATCCTGCATGACTTGGCACTCTTCAAGAACCGCAAAGACTTGTTCTCTGCTGACGTTCGCAGCCGCAAAGTCGAGGCTTTCCTGCCAGACATGTCTAAGCAGAAAGGCTACGTCGTGTTGCCTGGAGACGAGCTGTCTGGTGGTGAACCAGGCACCTTGAACAGGGTTGCCGTTGAGAAGATTGGCGATGTCATCAAGCCATCGCTTATCACAAGAAAGAACTACCCTGGTCTGCCGAATTTGGATGGTAAACAGACGGCTGAGAGCATCGCCAAGCTCTAATAGACATAACTCATATCATGAAGACGGTGTAGAAACAGTGACGACTGGCATTCGGATCAGCAATTGCTTACGTAAGCAAAATCTGCAAATTTGCGTTTGCTTTCATGATGCACCTAGGCAATGCGTCACCTTGGCGAGCCTTTGGCGGAATCGGTATACGCGGCTGATTTAAGTTTTGACGTCCTCAGCTTTCGAAAGAAGTGCGGGTTCAAGTCCCGCAGGGCTCATTTTTTTATTTCCGCAATATATACTTCGTGTCAACTAAGGCACCTGTACAAATAGCTTGACAATACTAGTGACATTTGGTCTGCCTACCCGTCATTTTGAGACCCTCAATGCTCCATTTTCCTTCTTGAAGCTGGTAACTGCAGTGTAAGTTACTGTGTATTGTCCTGTCGTGAACTTCCCCTCACGTGTCTCAGCTGTAAATTCGCGTTGTGAAGGTTAAAGACGCGACCAAGAGCTCCATCGACACGCTACACATGAGCTCTCCAGCTGCTTCAGAGCCGCAAGAGCGAGCACCTGCAGCAAATGGCACACCTGCTCGCTCTGCACGAAATGGCAACAACTCACCTCTCTTCTTCCCGTCCTCTGCTGTTTCGCAGCGCATTCTCGGTAGTGATGCCGCAACACCGCGGCCAGCACCCAGCTCAGCGCGCGCCCGGGGTTCATCGCCTCTTCGCTATGGTTCCGCTGCCTTGCGCAGTGATTTGACGGCTGTGACGGCCGGTACACCGCGTTCACGTCGCGGTGACATCAATGCTGCACAAACCCCGTCGCGTCGCTCAGTCTTGTCTGCCATGCAGCAATCTGACCAGGCTGAACCTGAAGAAGGCGTGCGCGTTATTTGGGGAACGAATGTTTCCATTGCAGAAAGTATACAGAGTTTCCGCACATTCTTGACCTCCTTTAAGCCAAAGTATCGCATGATCGCGCAAGGGGAAGTTCCTGAAGCTGGAGAAGGCGACGAGACCATTTACTTTGACAAGGTCAATCAGATGCGTCAACTGGGCTTGGCAAATCTCAACCTCGATGTTCAGGATCTGGCCGCGTACCCAATCACCAAAAAGCTCGCCAATCAACTCAAAAATTATCCTCAAGAAATCATACCTATCTTTGATCAGACGCTCAAGGACGTAATTCTCGAGATCCTCGTGGAAGAGAATGCCTCTGCCGAAGAAATTGGCGATGTGGAACGTCAGATCTACAAGATTCGTCCATTCAATCTCGGTACGAGTCTGAACATGCGCGAACTCAACCCCGGAGATATTGATAAGCTTGTTTGTGTCAAGGGTCTCGTCATCCGCTCAACACCCATCATCCCGGATATGAAGGTCGCCTTTTTCAAGTGTGACATCTGCAACCATACCACCAACGTCGAAATTGATCGCGGTCGCATCATGGAACCCACCGTCTGTCCACGTCGTCAATGTGGTCAATCCGAGTGCATGGTCTTGATTCACAATCGCAGCGAATTTAGCGACAAGCAACTCGTCAAGCTGCAAGAGACTCCCGATGCCATTCCCGATGGTCAAACACCCCATGCCGTTAGCTTGTGCGTGTATGATGAAATCGTTGATGTTTGCAAAGCGGGTGATCGTGTTGAGGTGACGGGCATCTTTCGGTCTGTGCCAGTACGACTCAACCCGCGTCTGCGTGCCGTCAAGACGCTCTTCAAGACGTATGTCGACGTTGTGCACATTTCCAAGACGGACCGCAAGCGACTCGGCCAGGACATCTCTACACTGACGGACGAGTTGATGCAAGAAGACACAACTGAGCAGATTCGCAAGATTTCAACAGATGAAATTGAGAAGATCAAGGAGATTGCTGAGCGCGACGACTGCTATGAAGTGCTGGCTCGTTCATTAGCGCCTAGCATTTGGGAAATGGAAGACGTCAAGAAGGGTATTCTGCTGCAAATGTTTGGCGGTACCAACAAGGTCTTCACCCGTGGCGCTGCTCCACGGTACAGAGGCGACATCAATGTCTTGCTATGTGGCGACCCTAGTACCTCAAAGTCGCAAATCCTACAATATGTACACAAGATTGCACCGCGTGGTGTCTATACCTCTGGCAAGGGATCTTCTGCCGTAGGTCTCACTGCCTATGTCACGCGCGACGCAGACACAAAACAGCTCGTGCTTGAATCTGGTGCACTCGTTCTTTCTGATGGCGGTGTCTGCTGCATCGACGAGTTTGACAAGATGTCTGAATCGACGCGTTCAGTGCTGCATGAAGTGATGGAACAGCAGACTGTCTCAGTGGCGAAAGCTGGTATCATCACAACACTCAATGCCCGTACAAGTATCCTGGCCTCTGCCAATCCAATCGGCAGCAAATACAACCCGAACTTGCCAGTCCCACAAAACATTGACTTGCCACCTACGCTCCTCTCGCGGTTCGATTTGGTCTACCTCGTGCTCGATAAGATTGACGAGACCGCAGATCGAAGGCTTGCCAAGCATTTGGTAGGCATGTACCTCGCCGACCGTACACAATCTGCAGCGACAGGCTTCACTATCCCAGTGGACCTTCTTACCAGCTACATTTCCTATGCTCGCAATGAAATCAAGCCACAAATGACTGCTGAAGCAGGTGATGAGCTGGTACGCGCCTATGTCGAGATGCGCAAGCTTGGTCAAGATGTGCGTGCAGCGGAGAAGCGTATCACTGCCACAACGCGTCAACTCGAGAGTATGATTCGATTGTCTGAGGCACACGCAAAGATGCGATTGTCCAGTGAAGTCGTATTGGCTGATGTTCAAGAAGCCACGCGACTCATCAAGGCCGCCATCAAGGAATACGCAACAGACAAGGCAACGGGCCGTATCGACCTCGATTTAATCAATGTCGGTACCTCTGCTGCGCAACGTCGTGCAAAGGTTGACTTGCAGCGAGAAGTCAAGCGTCTTATTGGAGTGGCGCGTGAAGTTCGCTTTTCAGACTTGCTCAAGAGCGTCAATGACCAGTCTAACGCTACTGTTGAAGCACATGAGATCAACGAGTGCTTGCGTGCCCTCGAAGCGGAAGGAGGCGTTCGCGTTCAGGGACAAGGCAGCAGTCGCATGATTCGTGTGGTTGGACCAGCTTCTTAGAGCTATGTGTATAGACAATAAACTTTTTAAACTTGGAAGAACTAACGAAAGACAATGTACATACACAGGTGACAGAGGCCTAGATGTTGAAGGAGTTGACGTTGTTGCGCAGGACAGCAGCGCTTGCAGGTCGGAAGGTGTCTGGGATGAGCTTGCTCGAGAAGGCTTCAATGTTGAGCAGCTGCTGGGTCTTGGTCCACGAAGGCCATTGCAACGCGGGCGTAGCACCGACATTGGGGTCGAGGTTGTTGATGAAGTTGATGTAGTAGCGTTGAATGGTCGCTTGTGGGTAGCCAGGCGCGTAGAACAAGGCAAGGATGTCACTTGCGTGGAATGTGCCCAAGAGAGGAGTGCCATAGAAGTAAGAAGAAAGATAACTCCAAGTGTTGGGCACAGTCTTCGAGGTGTACTCTAAGAATACTCGTCGAGTGAGCGTAAAGACGGCATCACCAAGCAAAGCAGCGAGCCGCTTGTACTGTGGGTAGAAGTTGTTGAGAGGCCCAGTGCGGAAGGGCGAGCCAGCGGAAGGGTCATCTGGGTAGGAAGCCACAAGTGCATCGATCGTCGAGCGAGGAGCATCGAGGAAGAAGTACTTTTGCAGGTAATCCGAAATTTGCTCCGATGTCGTGATGTTGTTTTGCACAAGAGAGAAGAGTGTACCTTCATCCTCCTGGTCGCCAATGATCAGTGGCACCTTGGCGTAACGTCCTCGTTGAGCAAGTTTGGCAGGTGAATCTGGCAATACGACGCCATCAGGCCTGGGGAGGTAGCTGAGTGCCACAGATTGGTAATCGAATATACCAGGCACTGATGACGCCGCACGCAAGAACGTATCATAGGGCACCTCACGCAAGCACTGCAAGGTGTTTGACGCCCCAGCGCAGCCAGCTGCATTGACAACTTGAGAGTAGATGGATTGACCCTTGACACCATCAACGGGATCCGTCGGAACAACGGAGCCGGAATCCATGATCGCTCCACGGAAAAGAGCCTTGCCCTTGTACGTGTTGTTTCCACCATACAGAGCCATCTGGTCAAATACGCTGATAGCACCTGCAGATTCACCTCCGATAGTGACCTTTGAAGGATCGCCACCAAATTTGGCAATGTTGTCTGCAACCCATTGAAGCGCAAGCCGCTGGTCGAGCAGACCCAAATTGGAGGCACCGTCCCTGAGTACCTCTTTGCCTGCCAAAAAGCCCCAAGCGTCGAGTCTATAGTTGGCAGCGACAAAGATCACTGGACCCGATGGCAAGGAGGCCCTGATGATGCCGGACGCGTCGTATGTGTTTGTGCCTGGTTGTGTGTTAGCATCTTTCAGATGGACAAGCTTCATCGTCAATAGAGAGGAACAGGCATAGAGATGCTGTTGCTGCCGCTGACGCTGCTGCTGCTTGTTGCCAAGCTGTCTTGATCTTACCTCCGAATCCGAAGCCACCCCCGTAGATGAAAAAGAAGACCGGAAGTTTGTCGCCTGCTTTGGTACCAGAAGGCCTTTGGATATTCAATGTCAGACAATCTTCAGACTGTTGGGAAGCGGCGTTCACAAGTGGCGTATTGATCAGCGTCTGGACAACACCAGGAGGCAGCTTGTTCAGATCGCTACTCTGGAATACTTGAGGGCAAGATTTGGCAATGCCCACGGCTGCAACGGCGCCCAAATTGCGGGCAATGGGCTGAGGTGGGCGCAGGCGGAGGTTACCAACAGGAGGTTGAGCTGCGGTCAGTGATGTCCGTGGTACACAGGAAACATACCGAACGGAATGCCATTGAATGAGTCAATGCCGAGAAGCGTCGACCCAGTCACGGTTGCTGTGTCGAGCTGGACTACAGGGGCGCCAATGAGCTGGCGCTTTTCATTCACTGCCGCAGAAGCAGCAAGCCCAAGGAGAGTGACGGTGAAGAGCATAGGTGACAGTCTGGCAAGGTAAAGAGTACAGACTGCTGCGACGGAGACGCATCTTTTGTATTGGCCTCGGAAGAAATTGAACTGTCGTGATGCTTGCAGTCCCCAGCAGTTCCGCGGAACCGCTACGGCGAAAGTGACGACACAGACAAGACAAATCTGCATGTGCGGCACCTGTCAGAAATTCTAGCACGTCCGGCCTTCCCCACAATTCTCCCCAGATCTAAAATCCACGAATCAGACGATGGGCAACTTTGGACGATGCTCGCATTGGCGGCATTGGCTCGGACACAAGTTGTGCAACCGTGCAAGGCCCTGCAAGCTGCACGATGATCACACCATTTAAAGTTCGATGATCGGCAGATTGTTCTGCCACAGTCTGCTAGTCTGCCTCAGTGCCACAGGCGCAGGACGCAACGTTTCCAACAGTCATAAAAGATGGTAACTGTGTCACACAGTCTGTGTGACAGGTAACATGTGATCTTGAGCAAACTTGTCAAGTTCCGGAAGCCGACTCGTTTGCCACTATGTGTGCTGCGCACGTAGCCATCCAATTTGATGTAAACCCTTGAAGTCTAGATCGGTACATACTTTACAATTGCGCAATCCACTTTCGAACAAGGTTACAGGACTTACGAGCGGCTAGCATAGGGCCAAATGTTCTCACTACCGTAGGAGCCGGTCAGTGATTGCGCACTGTAATCACAAAGGCTGCAAGCATATAGACAGACATTGGCATGATCAGATCACAAGCACCTTGACATGATTTCGCTGTCGAAGATGGTTGGCCAGTTACCTGATCGACAGCAGCCAGACCGTTGACACAGACAGCATGAGAGAGCCCGCAAAGCATGTTTCGAGATCCTCTCTGACTTGTCCTTCGCACACGGATGACGCACGCGATACATCCGCAGTACATTATCTTGTGCCGGCCTGTTGTGTCATCAATTCGAAAGGAAAGGCTTGGATTAAGCCGATTCTTGAATCACCAGACCGAGCAGATGCTTTGCATAACTTGGTGCATCCAAGAATCGAGGGGAAGGAGGAAAGTCATTGACTAGTGGGAGACGAGCAATTGAGGTCCATGATCGTGTACCGAGAGCATAGACGTGGGTCCAGCTGCATGCATATTGACTTTGCAGGAACGCTGCCCATGCGGTTTTCGAGCATTCTTATGCAATGAGAAGGGAAGAGGTAGCCGAAGCTTCCACGCTGTGACAGCGCCGAACATGAATCGACCTCGACAAACGTCGCATGGTGTGCTGAGACAAGCCCTGCTCTCAAAGTGACGAGGTAGTAGAAAGGGGGTCAGAGTTAGTGCTAAACAAAGAGGACCAAGTCGTGATGGCTCTTGCTAGATGCAGTGTCTGCTGTAAAGCTATCGTATGAATTAGAAGCGCCGATGTGAAGACTTGCAGACAGCAGACGCTTTTCATTGACTGCCGCAGAAGCAGCGAGCTCAAACAGATTCGTAATGAAGAGCATGAAAAGCAAGCTTGTTGTACATCCAAGCAGGCAGACTCAGCCAACTTATATATCGACCAATTCCTCGAACGGAAGAACCAAGCGTTGACCGGCAAAAATGTCCATCACTCTGGGAGCTACCGGCTTGCGAGCATTTGCGAGGGTCCGTCGCCTACGTTGTACCTGTCGTGTGCACAGTGCTCATTCTGAGAGGTCCGAGCACCGAATTTTCTGTGACTGTAGATCTACAGTCCTTCCCGTTATGAGATCAAGGAGACCTCGACAGCTATGCTGTTGCAAATTGCTGACAGCTCCAAAAGCTCGGCCACAGTAGACGAGCTACTAGCGCACTTGCAAGGCTCTTTTGCATCTGGCAGCACATTCAGATTCTGTGGGCCACACAGAGTCAAAGTATGCGAGCTACACATTAGAATTTGTGGAAAGTGTCCCTCTGATAAGCTGTGACACCTGAATCACCTGTGTGAGCTGATAACTGGATGCGTGATGCAAGCTCCAGAGAGTCATACCCACATCAGACACAAATACATATGATCGAGCGGGCCTGGGATAGGCAGCCGAAATAAGGTGACCGAATGTTTACATCAGGCCTCACAGAAGTCCGGCACCACAATATTGATCCGTGTTGTCCACCAGGCCAAGCTGCCATTTTGGCTCTGACGCCACGCATTTCGTCTAGCTAGAAGTCCAGAATACCAAAGTGGCAAGCATATGGACGAAACTAAGCATATGGACGAAACTATGCGTACCGATGCATTGCAGACCAGCTGCAGCTTGTAGGAAAGAAGTACAGACTTGTGAAAATTAACTCATCGTCTAAACATTGAACGAGAGAGGATTATTGCGTAGCACAGCAGCGCTAGCAGATCTGAAGGTGTCCGGGATAAGCTTGCTCGAGAAGCCTTCAATGTTGAGCAATTTCTGGGTCTTGGTCCATGATGGCCACTGCATTGAGGGCGTTGCACCGACATTGGGGTCGAGGTTGTTGATGAAATTGATGTAGTAGCGCCGAATTGTCGCTTGTGGGTAACCAGGCGCGTAGAACAAGGTGATCACATCACTTATGTGGAATGTACCCAAGTAGGGAGTGCCATGAAAGTAAGATGATAGGTAACTCCATGTGTTGGGCACATTTTTCGAAGTGTACTCAAGAAAGACGCGTCGAGTGAGCGTGAACACGGTATCGCCAAGCAAAGCAGCCAGTCGCTTGTACTGTGGATAGAAATTGTATTGAGATCCAGTGCGGAAGGGCGAGCCAGCGGAAGGGTCATCTGGGTAGGAAGCCACAAGTGCATCGATCGTAGCGCGAGGAGCATCGAGGAAGAAGTACTTTTGCAGGTAATCCGAAATTTCCTCCGATGTCGTGATGTTTTTTTGCACAAGAGAGAAGATTGTACCTTCATCCTCCTGGTCCCCGATAATGAGTGGCACCTTGGCATAACGTCCTAAGGCAAGAAGAATAGCTGGCGAAGCGGTCAGAATAGCGCCATCAGGCCGGGGCAGGTAGCTGAGTGCCACGGACGAATAATCGAATATACCAGGCACTGATGATGCCGCATGCAAGAATGTATCATAGGGTACCTCGCGCAAACATTGCAAGGTGTTTGATGCGCCTGCGCAGCCAGCTGCGTTGACAACTTGAGAGTAGATGGCTTGACCCTTGACACCATCAACGGGATCCGCCGGAACCACAGAGCCAGAGTCCATGATAGCTCCGCGGAAGAGAGGCTTACCTTTGTACGTGTTGTCTCCATCATAGAGAGCCATCTGATCAAACACACTGATGGCACCGGCAGATTCACCTCCAATGGTGACCTTTGAAGGGTCGCCGCCAAACTTGGCAATGTTGTCTGCGACCCATTCAAGGGCTAGACGCTGATCGAGAAGACCCAAGTTGGAAGCACCATCCTGCAATACTTCTTTGCCTGCCAAGAAGCCCCAAGCGTCAAGTCTGTAGTTGGCAGCGACGAAAATTATAGGACCTGACGGCAAGGAGGCTCTGATAATTCCAGCTGCATCATATGTGTTCGTAGCTGGTTGGATTGTTAGTTCTTTCATATCCTTTATGAACTAGCAGCAGATTGAAGCAGACAGCCGTAGCTGCTGCTCGTCCGACTAGCTTGTGCTTGAGCTTACCTCCGAAGCCAAAGCCGCCACCGTAGATGAAGAAGAAGACCGGGAGTTTGTCACCTGCCTTAGTACCGGAAGGTCTCTGAATATCCAAGGTCAGGCAATCTTCAGATTGCTGCGTAGCCTTGTTGATCAGTGGCGTATTGAGCAATGTCTGGAGGATGCCAGAGGGCAGATTATCGAGATTGCTGCTCAACAGCACCTGAGGGCAAGACTTGGCGATGCCGACAGCCGACACCGCGCCTAAATGAGAAGTAATCGATTGTGGCGGGCGCAGGCGGAGATCGCCGACAGGAGGTTGAGCTATCGTCAGTGATGTCCCTGGCCTGGTAAGAACAAACCGAAAGGAATGCCATTAAATGTGTCTACGCCGAGAAACGAATATCCCGTCACGGTCGCTGTTTCTAGCTTAACGACAGGGCCCCCAAACAGCCAACGTTTTTCATCGACAGCTGCCGCCGAAGCAACCAGCCCCAAGAGGGTAACTGTGAGGAGCATGAATGACAAAATTAGGCAACCAATCTGCTTTGGCGAAGACAGATCTTTTGTAGTACTTTTTGAAAGCGATGCAATAAGGAAGGACTGTCTTTCGCAAGTCAATTCTCGCAGTCCGTGCCAGTCGCCCCTCATTGCGGAACCGCTATTGCGACGATAAGGCCCCGAGGATACGAGCATGTATGTGAGCTTCGTGTGGCCAGTGTGGCATTTGTCAAAGCACCGATTGACTTGTTCCGTTTTCCTGTCATTTCTCCTCAGATCTTCAAGCCACGAATGAGACTGAAAGCATCTTTAGACGATGGTCGATGGACCCGAATGCTTCATATACTCGATGCTGTGCTGCAAGATGCAAGGCACACAAACATTGTATTAGCACGATAAGTACCATGTGAATCTGAGCAGAGGGGTACAGCCTAGCAATACATCGTCCCAATCGTGCCATTATGCGTTTGTTGCCGCACGGTCACGTATGCAACCTGTCAAGCGAGTGCCTATACGCTATAAGCTAGATCTGCGTGTACTGCTAGCTGCGCGATGAGCTTTAAAGTCAAGCGCTCGGGCCCCATTTGCATCAAGCATAGAATTGCGGATCCCAGGCTGTGGAAATTGAGGGCTGATCAGTCAATGCGCAGTGCAAGCCTTTGAAGACTCAATGGAGAGGTTCAAATCATAGGCACGTCGCCGTGACCGCGCTGTCGAAGAGACGAGCGGCGCGAGCCCAGTTAATTTTATCTCATCGGAGCAGTCACTTTGTTGGTACAACCACTCTTCCAAAGCCAAGCCCGCGGAGCAGAGCTGCTCATTGCTCATCCTCTGACCTCTTGTTTGTGCAGCTGCTAGAGACTGCTGCGGTTGCGTGGCGCAGATCATTCTTCGCAAAGAATCAGGCGAGTCCTTTCGTGGTCCCATCATCATGGTCAAATGTCTCTCTTTCTTCGAGTCTGCATGCCAGACTATCACATACATACGGACAAGTGAAACGCTAATCATATCAATTTCAGTCTAGATCTTGAAAGACCCGATATTGTCGCGCAGCACAGCGGCACTGTCGGATCTAAAGGTGTCCGGGATTAGCTTGCTCGAGAAGGCTTCGATATTGAGTAACTGCTGAGTTTGGGTCCAAGATGGCCACTGCATGCTGGGTGAAGAACCAACATTCGGGTCAAGATTGTTGATGAAGTTGATGTAGTAGCGCTGAAGCGTTGATTGAGCGTAGCCATGCGTGTAAAAGAGTGCAATGCTGTCACTCACATGGAAGGTGCCCAGGATTGGAATGCCATAAAAATAAGAAGACAGGAAGCTCCAAGTTTCGGGCACCTCCTTTGAGTAATTCTCCAAGAAGACGCGACGTGTGAGCGTGAACACAATGTCCCCAAGCAATGCCGCAAGTCGTTTGAACTGAGGATAAAAATTGTTGAAGTATCCAGTGCGGAATGGCGAACCGGCAGTAGGGTCATCTGGGTAAGTGGCAACAAGGGCATCGATTGTTTCGCGACGAGCATTGATGAAGAAGTACTTTTGAAGGTAGTCTGACAACTCCTCCGTTGTAGTGAGGTTTTGCTGCATAAGGGAGAAGAGCGTCCCTTCATCTTCCTGATCGCCGATGATGAGTGGGACTTTTGCATACTGTCCTTGCTGGAGAAGCTTGTCAGGCGAATCCGGCAAAACCTTACCATCAGGTCTAGGAAGGAAACTGAGTGCCACAGACGAGTAGTCAAAGATA
Source organism: Protomyces lactucae-debilis (assembly GCF_002105105.1). Lineage (NCBI taxonomy): Eukaryota > Fungi > Ascomycota > Taphrinomycetes > Taphrinales > Protomycetaceae > Protomyces > Protomyces lactucae-debilis. Next base: position 50,929 of record NW_024468015.1, read on the forward strand.
CTAGGCACCGACGACGCCGCATGCAGGAAGGCGTCATACGGGACTTCGCGCAAGCACTGTAGCGTATCTGAAGCATCGGCACACCCAGCTGCGTTCACGACTCGATTGTAAATGTCTTGGGCCTTGGAGCCGTCGATAGGATCTGCTGGGATGACCGATCCAGAATCCATGATGGCGCCACGAAACAAGGGATTGCCCTTGTATGTGTTATCTCCGCCGTACAGAGCCATTTGGTCAAAACAACTAATGGCGCCAGAAGACACGCCTCCAATCGTCACCTTTGATGGATCACCACCGAATTTGGCGATATTATCTGCGACCCATTCAAGGGCAAGACGCTGGTCAAGCAGACCCAGATTGGCAGCACCATCTTTGAGTACTTCCTTGCCTGCCAAAAAGCCCCAAGCACTATTCCTGTGGTTCGCAGCAACGAAAATTACTGGACCTGCTGGCATAGATGCCCTGATGATGCTGGATGCGTCGTATGTATTTGTGCCTGGTCATGTGTTAGCATTTCTTCAGATGAACAAGCTTTGTCCTTGATAAACGGCAACAGACATAGCGATGCAGCCGTTGCCACTCGTCAAGCTGTCTTGGGATTGATCTTACCGCCCAGTGTAAATCCTCCGCCGAAAAGCCAAAAAAAGACCGGAAGTTTGTCACCTGGCTTGGTCCCGGAAGGTCGTTGAATGTTCAGGGTGAGACAATCTTCAGATTGCTGCGTAGCCTTGTTTATCAATGGTGTATTGAGCAATGTCTGAAGAATGCCAGGAGGCATGATATTGAGATTACTGCTCAAGAGTACTTGAGGGCATGACTTGGCGATGCCGACAGCCGACACAGCGCCCAAGTTACTGGTTATTGGCTGTGGTGGACGAAGGCGAAGGTTACCGACAGGAGGTTGAGCTGCCATCAGTATTGTGCATACTTCACGAGATTCATACCGTAGGGAATGCCATTGAAAGTGTCAATACCGAGCAGTTCAGACCCAGTCACGGTGGCCGTATCGAGTTCGACAACGGGTCCACCGCTGGAGCCGCGTTTCTCGTTCACTATCGCCGAAGCAGCGAGCCCGAAAAGAGTGACAGTGAAGAGCATGAGAATAAGAATGGGCCGTACTTTGGGGAAGACAAGCACTTCGCCTTATATATTGGCGGTTGGAAGTGATGAAAGACAACGTATCTGCTTGCATGGCTATTCTTCACGCCTGCAAACCTCAATATAGTCGTACTCGCAAACATTTGGTTTGCATCTAGTTGTGTGTGCTGTGACTCCCTATCCGCGAGGCATATGCGAGTGCATGCTCATTCATTCCAAGCGGGCTCTGCATTGCCAAAGTCATGTAGCCATCAGTCGTTGACAGTGGATGTTGCTGACCGGAACGTCACGCATGCGCACAGCGTCACGGCCAGAGCTTCGTCTTCAAGTACCTGACCTTGAATACATTGAACAATTCCGGCTGAGGGAACAAAAATGGGCAAAGAAAGCAATGAAGCTCAAGAGCCTCATCTCCAATAATAGCGGCTGAGCGGACAAGCGCGTTGTTTGCATGTTTGCTTGCCAAATTGGGCCGGGTGAGTTGCAAACATATCATCAAAATTGCCGCACATACATGAGTTGCTCAAGTGTCGATGAATCAGTGCACATCTTGCTTGTCTCGTGGTCAACCCTTTTCCAATTGTCTGAGTTAGAATCAGTGGTTTAGTGCCTTCCGGGTCATAAGCCTTCAAATGAGCCAGTCGTGTAAAGCAAATCGTCATTCGCGCCGGCAACTATATGCCTTCAGTCTTCTGTCTCTTCTTGGATCCCTCCAGGTCATCAAGTCCATGTAGGTCACCTGAAATTGAGTTCTGTATCATGCGCCGACGTAGCTCGTCAAAGATTTGTGTGTCGAGATAGCCACCTTTGTCATCATCTGGAGGGTAGAACCAGTAATTGAGCGCCATGTGAAAGTCTTCTTTGCCTGAATGAGAAATGACTTCATGAAACCAAGACGCCGGTAGGTAGAGCATCTCGCCGCGCTCCAGCGAGATTGTCTCGCCGTACTTGCCAACTAGCTTTTGCACTTGGTCGGAGCTCAGCGTAGAAAATGAAGGTGGCGGACAATCGTCATTCGTCAGATCACCTTGTTCGTCCTCAGACGTGTCCTCGTTGGACGATGGCTCTTGAATGGACCCGTCATCCTCATAGTCATCTTCCTCTGCCGACACGCCCGCTTCGAGTTGGCAATTGAGCATATCGTCTTCTGCTGCTTCTAAAGCTTCTCGAGCGTCCTCAAACGCTTTTCCGGTCACATTTGTGAGTGTACTCATGTTCTGCTCGCATAGCTCAAGCCGAATGGTTGCCTTGGCTAGCCCAGTCAAGCCATCACTGCCCAGCAGTTCATCGTATGCCACCAAGCCGTTGGTAAACCGTCGCACGATCTGACCATGGAGTTGAAGGCGCTCAGTGTTCTCCTTTGTAGATGCAAAGAGTCGAAATGTCTTGCTACCGGAGAGCAGGCAGTAGAAGTTGTCGTGAAAGTCATGGTGGCAGCCGCTACTGCGTTCTTCTTTTGACGCACCGAGCCATAGATTGACCTTGGCAATCATAAGATCACCTGCAGCCACTGGTTGTACAGGAAAGCCGATTTTGTACTGGATTGTTTCCAGAGGTTCAGCTAGAATGGAGTCTTCGTCATGGTCTTTGTACTGTGCAGTCAAGTAGAGCTGCTCGCCGCGCTGTAGATCTTGTAAGAGCGAAGCGAATTCCATCTTCTTCTTGCTTGCTCCAGTGCCAAATCGTCCATCTGCCGACATGGGTTCTACAGCGATTTTGACATTTCCAGCAAGCTCATTCAGCCTTTCAAAGTTGGTCAGCTCATGGAGGCAAGCAAGTTCTTCTGGCAGCTGCTTGAGAATACAGGGCTGTCTAGTTTTAATATGCTGCTCGAGCTTTGCAAGGTCTGAACCCTGTATCCGCTCAATCATCTTCAGCTAAGCTAGTCATGAAGGGACTTTTCACGTTGTGACTTTGCGTCTCCAGCCACATGGGCTGAGGCAGGCATCCAGACACCATATTCAGATGCCAACTTTGAAAGTCACGCCGCTGAATGCTGTGCTTGCCGGCTTAAGCTTCTTGCTTGCTTCAAGCCCTTCTCCGGTCTCCATTGCACTAGCTAAATGATGGCAAGGATGGCTCATTAGATGTCTACGTCTTCAGGAGCTGCGTTTACGCCTGAATTGAATACACTTTCAAACAACCACGTACAATTCAAGCAGCCAAAAGAGAAGAAGGGAATTATAGAATTAGAGTACAAGCATCCATATAACACCTAGAGTCTAGATGGCAGTTGAGTTCCTGTTTTGGAATGGCGAAGCTCGATTGGCAGCAACAGCCGTTGTGTTCTTGATGGCACCATAAGGCAATGTAGCATTGTTGTTACTTGGCAAGACACGCTGCAATGCATTGCCATCCTTCTGGAATGCCAAGACAGGTCCAGCAATTTCCTTTGTGTTGCGAGACATCAAATCAGGTGCAGCAAAGAATTGCACTGTCATGTTTGAGCGGGTCAATTGCATGGAGAAATAGCCACGGTAACCAGTATCGGCATACACGAGACGTCTGTTGAGACCGACAAGACCTTCGCTAATGTTTCGGAGTGTACCCTGTGACGCTGTACGGCCGAACGGTGTTGGCGATGAGATGGCGGTTCCTGCAATTTCAACACCGAGGTCGCTGTATGAGGCATTGAAATTGCCGTCCTTCGAGGCACCCTTTTCGAACGTCAGGTCAAAGGCCCAATTGACGTGAGAGTCACCAGCAAGGATGATGTTGTTGCTCGTGTTGAGCGATGCAAGAGTCGAGAGCATTCTGTTCCGGTTGCTAGTGTAACCATCCCACGCATCCACATTCTGGTTGTTTGCGGAGTAGTTGAGGTGAGAGAAGACGACTTGCTGGCCAATGACTCGCCAGGTGGCATTGCGAACACTGGCTGATCGCATGTGGTCGTTGAACCAGGTCTCTTGCTCGAGACCCATCATGGAACGCTTCTCATCATCCTTGATACTGGTGACATATGCAGTATTGGTGTACAAGTCAGTCAAGTCACGGTCGCGCTGACGCGTGTCGAGCATAGACAAGTCCGCCAACTGACCAATCTGGAACGAACGGTATAAACGAAGGTTGTTGGTGAGAAGGTGAGGACGAATCGGCATGTATTCGTAGTACGCTCGAACGGCCGCTGCCTTTCTTGCATCGAAAGAGACACCATCCACTGTGACATTGGTGTTGGAAGACTCTGCCGAGCTCTCCCTCCAGCTGTTGTCGGCCACCTCGTGGTCATCCCAAGTCAAGAACCAACCGAATAGACGGTGGTTCTCTGCGAGATCAGGGTCGGCGCGATAATGCTTGTAACGCGTGCGGTAGTCGTTCAGGGAAGTGATGGCTTTTGCAGGCTTGTCCGTGCGTCCAATGGTATCGGTAGTGTTGCCAAGGTCATACTCGCCCGGTGGGTATTCGTATAGGTAATCTCCAAGGTGAACTGAGAAGTCGACGTCCTTCTTTGCTGCATTGCCGTAGGCGTTGAAGTGGCCGAACGGGTAATTTGAGCAGGAGAAGACATTCAACTTTAGAGAATCTCCCTCACCAGTCCAATTGGCTGCAGGCAGAGTCTTGGAGCGACCAATGGGCGATGTGGCATTACCAGACTTGAAACGGTAGTAGTACCATGTCCAAGGCTTTAAGCTTTTCGCAAGGACTTTTGCAGTATAGTCGACCTCCCGTGTTGTGTAGATGCTTCCGTTCGTGGCAATCGACGTGAAATTTGGGCTCGTTGAGACTTCATACCGCAAGGCGATTGGAGCATCGGTATCATTAACGCTTGGTGCAATACGAGTCCAAAAGATGATTGAATTGCTGTCGGGATCACCTGAAGCGACACCATGGGTAAAGTTGACGGCATCTGTGTAATTGACGTTGCCATTCAACAAAGTTGGCAAGTAGCTATCACCATTCTCGTCCAAGGTGCGCTTGACCAGACGCTCGTGAAGGGCTTCAACATCATGGCCAAGACCAGGATGGAGCAATGATGGCGAATGGAACGCAAGGTTGTCCAGCAGGCTGACTGCAACGGCAGTACCAGCCAAGAGAGCGAACTTCATGATCTGGTACGGTGGACTGAATGGCGATGCCTGCACTTAAATAGGCAAAGTGAGCTTCCATTGACCTCCATGGCCATCATGACGATCCGTGTGTCTCGACGCACGGCCTCGTACCTGGCTGAATTGCCAGCTTCGGATGTAGCGAATGAGACTTGTGTACGCCGCATGCAAGCGTTCATTGGCCTGCCCTGGTCCGTGAGAGGAAGCTTTTAAGTTGTCTTGGGTCGTGTCGTCGGTCCGGCTCCACAATCTGCCGGCGAGAAACGTGCGACAGAGATCTGGCAGCCCAACGGACAGCGCGCAGACAGCCAATCACAGCAGCCACATACAACACACACTGCGCTCATTTTAAGTGCCGGCCGCTTACCTCGCGAACCAAGCTCGAAGCGGCAAATAGGCATCTGGTCAGTGGTCAGTGCAGACGACTGCCGTGTGTGTATATCATCATCGTATGTAAAAGTCTATAGCAAAGTACTGTACAAACGAAGTCGTCAAAAAGTCATCATGCCAGTACGCTTATTGTTCCCCCAACAAACAGGCACGTAGACAACGAGTGCCGATGCAGCAAGACCCACACACAAGCCCACAGCAATCTGAATCATAGCATAACCAAACTGCAATGCACCTGCACCGCTCGCCCCAATAGTATCCCCACCGTAGGTACTATTAGCCGTGTTATTCAAAATGGAATTGGCCAATTCGAGGCCGCTGACGAGTGAGGATGAACTGGCGAGACCAGAGGGCACCTGCACGAAGATAGACGGCAATACCGCCGTAAATGACAAACCATGCCCAATGCGCGAGTAGAGATTGCCCAGTGTTCCAATGGCAAAAGCTGCAAGTGCATTGCTGACTTGTGCAGCACCAAACTTCTGTAGTGTAAAGTAATTGGTCAAGTAACCAATACCAGCAATGAAAATAGCAATGGGCATTTGTTTTGGTCGAGCTTGGTTGACAATCAGTAAACAAAGCGTGAAGCCTGGTACAAATAGGAATCGCCACCATGGAGAAATGTTGCTGCTACATGTGGTTGAGGTTGTTGCACCGCTGTCGAACCAGCCATAGAGGACACTGCCAATTGTAACTCCGAAAGAAAGAAAAAGAGAGTAGACAATGGCGTAAAACAAACGCGTTGAGCCGGCAACGATGCTTTTTGACTGCAACTCAAGTGCACCACACAACACCATGTATCCCGGCAAGATGAGTGCAATAGAGCTCTGGGCCAGTGCTGCAAAGCAAAAGAGCGTTTCGCCGGGATGGCCTGGTTTTGGGATGGAACCAAAGCCTCGTCCAAGGAAACTCACCACGACGGTGGCGAGAATCTCAAAGACATTGGCATACAGGGGTGAGCGTGGTGCAACCACCATTTGAAGTACACCAACAATGAGCCCAAGCAGAAATTGTATAGGCAAATCAATAAAACTTGAACCGAATCCAAAGGGTCCAACGCAGACGGCAGCTAGTCCATAAGCAAACAAGACAAAACCAAGCTTGTAGAGCTGTGGGCATTCCATTTGCGTATCAAGTTGAGCGATACCGTGCTCGACATCAACAATCCCATGCACCACGTTCTTGTACACGAGGTGCACGCGCTCCAGCTTGCCAATATCAATTCCCTGATCCACACGGATGATTTTGACATCACTCGTATGCGTTGCTCGGTCTTCAAAGGCAACGACCATACATCCAGGGATATACAGAAACTGCGCATCAATCTCAAGTGCACGCGCCGTCATCTTGAGATATGCTTCAAGCCGATGCGTCGGTGCACCAAACAGCATGAGCGCTTTACACAACTTGACGACAAACTGCTGACGATGCAAGACATCAGCAATAGCCATTGTAACGCGCAGCTCTGCATCCAGCCGGGCAGCATGACCACGTGTGTTTCCCAAGTGAGACTTGACGGCAAAGGCAAGACCGCCAGAGTGCTTGCGTTTCGGTGTTGGAGGTCTGACAGCATGTGCCGCATCAGACACTGCATCGGGTAAGCTCGTCATGCTACCGTTGCGTGAATGAGCAAGTGGTAGGTGTTGATTTGCTGCCAGACTACCCAGTGCATGACCTGCTCCTAGCAATGCAGCAATGGATGTCTGTGATTGAGAGTGTTTTTGATGCCATTTGGGCGTTTGAGCACCGGATGGCAGGGCACTCTTGCCGGGATCACGCGAACCTGTGGGCTGCTGATACACGGTACTATTGTACAGTTGCATGAGATTGGACAAGACGCCACCTCGTACGCGTTTCGGAGCAGGGATATAGCCTTCTTCGATATCATACGGTGTTGTCGTGCCTGAATTATTGGTGGATTGAAACGAGCTGCGTCGCGAAGAAGGGCCCGGCTCGTCGCGTTTTGCGAGGATGGTGTGTGCTCGAACAAGCTTATACGCTTCCAAGTTGAGTTTGCGATGTGCTTCATCTTCTGCAGTAGCACTTGCTGCAGGCGCCGTCGTCTCTGTGGGTTCAGTGGGTGGCGCTGAAGTAGGCCGTGACAAATCCGACATGAGAAAAACTTGTTCCTTGTCACCAAGCAGATCAGCGTCCGACTTGTTTTTGAAGTAACTGCTACCCATCATGGTGTTGTCGCCTGCGCCAGGTGTGCTGTACAGGGAGTAGGCGCCTGGTGTTTGACGGTCAGAAGTACCTGCATCAGGCAGATCAATACGCGGCATGTCAGGTCCGCCTTGTCTTCGATCCGCGAGACGCACCCTGCTACTTCCGTTCGACGGCGTCTTGGGCGCATCCAGATCCACATCCTGCATCGTAGCCATTTCATCCGCTTGAGGTCTCAGCACAGGCGAAACAGGCGCACTCCGCGACAATCCCATTTTGATGCCCGTCTTCTTGAAGGGTGCTTTTGGCGTTACTTTGCCTTTGCCAGCACTGTCTACTTCATCGTCTTCCGACTCTTCCTGCAGGAAGAAGAGGCCCTTGTTGGAGATGGGCGCCGCTTGACCAAGTGATTTTGCCAATGCCGCATTAATACTCTCGTTGGAGTACGGCTGTTTCAATGCGCCTTTTCTGCCAGTAGGCGTCGATGCATCCTTAGAAGGCGATCCTTCTGTCTGTGTCATCACGGCACCAGCAGCATCCTCAGTTCCTCTAGGTCCGTCAAAATGGACATTTTTACGCGTATTCTTGGCACCACCTGCTGTGCTCAAATCCGTGGTACTTCCTTCGCGCGACGGACCAGCAGACATGACTTGGTACCCTCACTCTCACTCTTGAGCTAGATTATAGATGTGAAGATGCATATAGATGAATAATATGAATAATGCGGTGTGTGTCATCCCACGCAATTTCGTCGTCGCGATTCTTTTTACTCAGCCAAACAGTGGCAAACACCTGAGACGGTGAGTAATGAGCAGAAAGCAGTAGCAGTGAGTGAACAGATTCAGTACAATCAAACATAATTTGCATAGACGCTATGAACTGGATGTCCGAATCGAGTGTGCTAAAAAAGAGAAGCGATGAATGCTGCGTGAGGATGCCATGAGTGAATGTGAAAGTGTGCAAAATGAGACCTGTAGACGACAAAGTTTGGTGTGAAGAGCGGATCATGAAGAATAAAAGAAAAGACATGAGCTCATGCAAGGGCACGCGCACCAGGGACCCATCCGGAAGCCACAACCCCAGCCTGTCTAGCAGACAGTCCCGCACTGGCTCCATGACGCCGTGCTGTGCCAGCTTCCAGAAACTTGGTCGCGCCCCGACGTGCGCGTTTTGCAAAGTTTAGATGTGGTTGTGCGGTGAGCACATCTAGTTCAAGTGGACCAGCGGGTTGTCGGCGGGGTTGTCCTGCTTCTTGGCGATTATGCTTGCGTGCGCTCGTCGGAGGTGTCGTAGGTGATGCATGACGCTGCTGCTGCTGCACAATGGCAGTCAATGGAGAGACCTGCTGTACACTAGGCCCGACGACCTGCGGTGTACCTGGTGGCGAACCATACCCACCACCCACAGACAATCCATTCATCTGCTGCTGCAACAACATCCATTGTTCCCGCTGCTGCATCTCCTCCAATTGTTCCTGCTGCCGCATTTGCTGGATGAGAGCAAGTTTTTGCTGCTGTTGAAGCATATAGCGACGTCGTTCCTCTTGTAGGTACAAGTCATCGTAGCTCAATTGTCCTCTAGCTTCCTGCATCATGCGCGGATCAGTCATGCCGTTCGTTGGCAAGTACAGCGACGCATCTTGTAGTCCAGGATAGTGAGTGGGCTCAGGACTGTACATGGGTTGCAAGTAGCTCGTTTGCATGGCCGGCACAGATGCATGACGCGCATGCGTTCTCAACCGATCCAAGAGCTGCGAACGTGGACTATTCATCCCAGCTGCATAGTGATCCTGTTGCTGCTGCTGTCGTTGAGCAGCATACAGATCCTGTTCATAGACAAGCTGTTGCTGTTGCTGTTGCTGTTGCTGTTGCTGCGGGTATGGTTGTTGTGGATACGCTGCTTCTTGTTGCGCGTAATGCATGGGATCTAACGCGTGTTGTCTGGCTTGTGTATAACGCTGTGCATATCTGCCATGACTGCCGTGTCCATTGGATGTATAGTCCGCGCTTGCCTGTTGCATTGACGCAAATAAGACCAGTCGTGGCGACGCGTGTATGGTGCGTTGTATGTGCACGACAAGCGCAATAGACACGATACGCGGTGTCTATGCTTGTTTTCTCAAGTGCGCTTCCCTTCAGTCCAGCTGGTAGGAGACGGCTCTTGCGCTTAGGAGGGGAAGCTGGAGGAAGGAGCGGGACTTGGTCGCGGTGACGGCTGGAAAGCGATGAAATTTATGAGAAAAAAGAAATCAGGAGACAAGAAAGAGAGAGAGAGGATGAGGCAGGAGCAGAGGTCATGATAGATGCAGAGTATGAAGAGACGAACAGACAAGGTGGCAGAGAGATGCATTGCCCAGACAGCGGGTGAAATCCAACAAAAGAAAAGAACCAAGAAAGCCAAGCGCCCGTGCACATGAGGGAGAAGATCAAAAAGACTGCCTGCAGCGGTGATGATCAGAAGGCGGCCGGAACATTGCTAGAGCCTGCATTGCTGTGTGCAATCATGGCCTCACTTGCGTCCATGACGCTGCAGCAACCACAGAATTCGGAGTGACCGTCGTCGGTGTCAATGAATCAGGACTCATCGACGTACTCGGAGCAGTCGTCGCACTACTCGCATTCGACAGGGCTCGCGCGTCACTCTCAGCACTCGCCTGCGTTTGTGCCTGTGCCTGTGCTTGAGCAGCAGCAGCCGCCGCCGCCGCAGCAGCAGCCTTCTTCTTGGTCAATTTCGCATAATGCAGCCCACAAGCATTACACAATGTTCGTGCGCCATCCGGCCCACGTCGCCACTCTGGTGTCTCTGAGATGTTGCAAGAATGACATCTCCCAGGTGGTGCAACTCTCCCCGTCGATGCTTGACCTGTCACAGCAGCAGCAGCAGCAGCAGCAGCAGCAGCACTAGCTGCAGTCGTATGCCCAGCACCCACAACAGGTCTTCCGAGTGCCGCTCTTGCATGCGTCGCTTCAGTTATATTGTAAGATGCAAAAGATTCAGGCAGACTACCCGGCCGTAGTGCACCATGACTACTTGTCCGCCGACGTTCTTTTGAAGTGTTGTTACTGCTCATCACAGATGCACCCTCGACAGACGAAAATGAATCTGCATGACCAAGCGCAATGGATCCATTCCGTGAGTAATCACTGAGCACACCAGAATCCTGCGTATAGAAACTCGGTGGTCCACGCGTATACCCGGCAACATGAGGTGGTCCAATCATTTCCCTATCCAACGACGACCCTCTCCGCTTCTCACTCTGTAGCTTGACAGCCGCTGCACGACCCGGAAACTCAGCTTCTCGCCAATGCGTCAAAAGATGCGCCATTTCTTGTGCGTGTGCAACAGCCTCATCAAAACCAAACATACTCGGCATCCGGACAGGTTTCGGCGCAGTGGGCATACTCGGTGCATCGGTACCAGTACCGGGCGCTGAATGCACAGCGAAATAGTAGAGGCGTGAACTTAGATCCTCGAGTCGTTCCATGTCTCTACGAAATGCATTCGCACGCAGAGCATCGGCGATGGTTGGATCTTCCATCCGTGGCGGCGCTCGTAAAAGACTGTCTGAATGGGTGAATCGATCAGGCCGTGCTGGACGATGTGTTGACTCCGTGACTTCATAATGCGGTGAACGCGCTTGCCAGGATGTCGGTGAAGGTTGCTTCGTTGTGGCAAGAGGCGATGTTGCTCTTGTCAGTGTTGTAATGGGCGGTAGACGAACAGGTGCTTCATCCATGTGGTCACTCGTCCTACTGATACGCTGGCCCTTGTAGTCACGTTTAGCGGGTGTTTGGTGAATCAAGCCGCTTGCGCCCGTGACATATGGACCTGGCTGCATACTGCGTTGTGCTTGTATTGCAATATCAGCGAGTTGATCTAGGCTTCGTGCGTGGTCGATGGAACCGCCTCCTCCTACTACAGCTGCTGCTTTGCCAGCGTGGTCACTCGTGTACATTCCACTGAGCGTGTCTGGCCCTTCTGGAAGATGCGGAACGTCGGTCTCTGCTCAAGGTAGACAAGTCTAGCGAGAAGCCCCTATGGGGAAAGGAGAGATCTTGACGGGCTCTAGATGTGCCGTCCTTTGTGATCTGCAAGGCCGCAAGTGGAAGCTAGGTGTCGTCGATGCTAGAGAGTCGTTGCGGTCGACTAGGTTGCAGGTTGTTGAGGGCAACAGGTACCAGATAAGCGTAACGCCACGTCAAGATGATGACCGCACTTTCGCTCTGGCCGCCTTGTCAATCTGCTCCGATCGATCGATGTTGGGCTCGTGCAGTGCTTTGTCAGGATGAAAAAAGGGTGCACACGACCTGCACGTACTCCTATTTCCGTGGTTCTTTTCGGGGCGAAAGAAGCAGAACGGAGCCTGGAGAAGAAGGGAGTCTTCCGCGCGGGACAAAGAAAGGGGGTGGCAGAAGATGTGGATACTTCTGTCGCAATGCTACCTTGTGACAAGTCTTTTTCTTGCTGCTGATGCGCTGCCTGTCGAGACTGGCAAATTGCACAAGGTGAAGAAGCAAAGTGAGCTCCCTGATTGCTGTAAGAGGTAGCCAATGCGCACAATGTCGCAGCCCGGTGCCTCGTTTGTTTGGTGGTCAGTGTGGTGGTCAGGAGGAGGGAAGGATGCTTTTCATCGCGGGCGACATTGGACCCGCACTCGAGGTGTCAATCTGCTCGAATCTGCAGAGATCTCTCTCTCATCATGCGAGATCACACGCAGCCCGCCCTTGCCTTGCCCTGCTCAGGCTGCTCTGTAGACTGTCGCTGCTGCTAGACGGCGGCAGCGGAGCGACGGACAGGCCGCAGCGAGATTATCAATATTCAGGGCGGAAGACCATCGTGCAAAAGGGGCCCAGGCCGATGACTGGTCTTGGGCCGTGCACAGCTACTTCTTTTACTACTGCTTGCGAAGTGCGGATGTAAAGGCAGGGATTAGACTGCAATTTGACAGTCAGGGTCTCTGCTGTTTCAAGGCTGGCATCACAGACCAGCTGCAGTGGATGGTAGGATGATATCGTCTCTTTGCATTGAGCATGACATTGCACCTTGTCGCACATGTGCTCTGATCATGGCCAAGAGGCCTGTCAAAATTGGGCATGTCCTTCTAGATTACTCTTGCATAGTTTTATACAAGGCCCCCTCTGCGCGTGTCTTACTATACGACTTCCGGGTCAACCTGGAGGCTACAAGTCATCACCGTCACCGGATGCGCTTCTTCTTCGCTTCTTCGCGCGTAGATGACGTCAAAGGGATCTGAGCCCGCATTTTCGTTCATCGACGCTGCATCTAGATCTCGCATCTTGATCCAGATGTTGATTCCGGGTGGGACCAGTCACCAGTCACTTGGTAGCTGTAGACGGTAGACTTACTAGACTAGCAGACTACAGTGTTCGTAGAGTCCTTGAGGCCAGACAGCCGTCGGCCAGCAAGTCTGAAGCGCACTGTCGCAGCAAAAATGACAGGCATCGCAGCAGGCATCCTTGCTAGGCCCATAGCTAGAGCGCACCAGGATCTATCGACTGGAAGCAGAGATGCCGCGTTCATAAATAAGAGAAGGAGCACGATTGTGGGTGGGCTTTGACCGGTTTGAACTTTTCGCGCGACCACAACACGAGAGCCGCGTCACCCTGCAATCCCTATCTAAGCTTTCTCTCTCTCCAGTTGGCCCTGCTTCCGCAGCTGCACCTGCTTCTACTGCTATTCATCATGTACACAGCACCGCATCAAGCTCAAAAATCATACGTACTCTCCAATATTCCGCCATCCCGAGAAAAAACCAAACCACGCAGCCCACGATGCTGCATTTTGCTTGCTTCTACAAAGCTGTCACCGCCAGACATACTTGAGCCCTGGGACTATCTCACACGGCATGGCTTCTTTGTTGAATTTGCTACATGGGATGGAAATATGGCGATTGCGGATGAAGCACTCCTCAATCATGCGCTTTGGGGAGTCAAGGCAAGTGCACACGCTCGCTGGCAAGACTTGACGTCCCTTGAAGAGTGGAAACAGCCGCATGCTTGGGCGACGAGTGACGGTGCTTCAACGACGACGTGGTCACTTGAATCATACGATTTGACCTTCATCCCCGGCGGCGCTGCACAGCGATCACAATTGCAAGGCGATACAGCACTCCAAGCGCTCTTAACGAAGCAAGCATTGTTCTTGGATCGTCAACTCGGTGCAAAAGTCATTGCTGTTGTGGGCGAGGGGTTTGCACCACTCTTAACAGTTTCGCATCCCCTCACCCAGCAACCACTATTGCAATCACTCATCACAACAGGCCCCTTGTATGAATCTTGGACGGGTGCCTTGTCGGCTACCAAGCAAGATGTCTCCGTAATGGTTCCTAAACTGGCAAAGGAATTCAAGAATCGTCAAGTGGTGGTTGATCCACTACACTGGTTCATCAGTAGCCCATCACATGCTTGGCATGCAGAGTCTTTGCCTGTTTGTGTTTCATTGACACGCGCGGCTATTGAAGTGGATGAATTGAGAAAGCTCGAACAGCAAGGCACAGACAAGGCGAAGCGTTTGACAACAGCACAACGGGATCGACAAGCAACGGCACTCAAGTTTGATGGATTGACAACAAGGCAGAAGGAGCGCCTGAACAGTGAAGGTATCGGCAAGCGAGAGACTGGCTTTGTTTTGTCACAGTGGAGTTGGGGTTGGCGAAAGGACATTGAATGAGCAAAGGAAAGTCAGTAGTCTGACGAACAAAAGAAAAGCATTCCCCTCTCTCACTTGAGCCAAAAGTCTGCCAATGTCGCTTGTGTTGGTACTTGACCAGCATCACCCACTGCTGAGATAGAACGACTCGAGTGCTCGCTCTGGACATACGGTCCTTCCACCATTGGTTGTGGTACAGGTTGCTGACGACGCTGTCGTTGTTGTCGCATCTGCTGCTCAAGCATACGCTGCGTTTGCTGTTGCTGATGAAACCACTGCGCTTGCTGTTGCCACTGCCGACCTTGTCGTTGCAGTTGCTGATTCATCTGCCATGAAATGGCTGCTTCTTCCGCTGCCCTCACGCGTAAGTAGCGATGACTCATTTGCATTTGCAACGCACTCATTTGTCGCTGCACATCCTCAACACTCACGCCTGGGAGTTGAGTCATGTTGCGTTGCATCTCTTCCATACTCAAACCTGGGACGGCTGGCAAGTCGGGTTGGTTGTATGGGAAGCGCATGTTTGGTGGTGGCGCATTGACAAAATTGTGAGCAGAGGGAGAGTCATGTCGATACTCTAATGGAGGAGGATGGAATCCATGAGCAGGTGTGCTATGCTGGAAGCCTGGCGGCGTATCATTCAAGAAGTTTCGTCCAAGAGTGGCATCGATGTGGAAGCCTGGTGGAGGACGTATGTCGGTACAAAAACCTTGCGCAGTAGGAGAAGGCACATGGAAGCCTTGCCTCATAGGCGATGCGACATGAAAGCTCTGTACACTTGGCGAAGCAACCTGGAAGCTCTGTCCACTGGGTGACGCAAGGTGAGACTCAGTTGCTGGCGGCGTAGGCATATGAAAGGTTGGTCTTGCTGGCGATGGTGACTCAAACGATACCCAAGTCGGTGACGGCATAGGCACTGGACTCGTTGCAACAGGTGGCAACATTCTCGATGGACTCGGTAGTGCTCGTCGCCGCACTGGTACTGGTTGCGCCTGGACTGTGACGATCTTCTTTGTGTGGCCAATGATGAGCTGGACAGGATGTGTGACGTCCTCTGCTGGCCAGGTCAAGTTTTGACGCAAACGACGCTCAAGCGGCGTGTCTGTCCGCAATCAGTGTCTAGAACAGGCATCGTGGACCATGTGGTACCTTTTTTGAAACCAGGCAGTCGCTTACGAGGCGAAGACTGGTGCGAAGACTGTCGCACAGGGGAGGAGAGCGGTGTTGCCGCGCCCTCATCCACGGCACTGGCTTCGTGAGTGCAGAAAGCAGGACAAGATCCGCACGAGCGCACTGGACTTGTCTGACTCATCATTGCCAGTGGCAGCAGGCGAGAGAGGACGCTTGGGCGCGACTGTGTGCTTGAGCCTGGTCGCTGTGTCGTTGCGCGTTGCCTGCTGCGACTTTAGCACTCAACGCGCAAGAGAACGCAACCAACTCAACCAGCTACTGCTTGTACTGTCTACTGCTGCTTGAACTCCTACTGCTGCTTGTATTGTCTACTGCCGTACTGCCTGCTGCTGCTATTGCTCGCTTCTACTCGACTGCGCCGCCCTTGACATCCTGGTCACTGTGCGTCACTGGCTGAGACACCGCCACGGCGACAACAGCAGACTCATCTACTTCCTTTTGACTCATTCGCGCTGCATCCCTGCCTTAAAGCGCCTGTGTGCTGCTTGTCTATCGCTGCTCATCGCTCATTCAAGGTCATTCATTACCTCCGATTCAAGTCTACCCTAGAGGCAGCCAGGCCGTTTCTTGTACAGTCTCGCTCTCTTGTATAAGAGATCCCTGCTCGTTCATTCCCTCTTCACACTCAAGACACCCTCAGATCCACGTTCTCTACTTTCGCATTCAGCATCAGCATGTCACTGCCCCCATCTTCGCATTTCCCAGGCCTGAACTCGCATCCAGTCATCACCACGGAGCAGGATGCACCCTCGCCAGCCTCAGGCACCATCGCAGGGCCACTCACACTCGCAGAAGCCTGCCAGCGCTACTCAGAGATGGCCAACGCCGACCCTCTGACTGTTCATGACTCACGACCCATCTCCAGTGTGCGCGACGACCCACTGCCTGCCCATCTCGACATCGCACACCAATACGCTGTCCTTGGCTTGTTTGAGCTTCACGAGCGCGCGCGCGTCTTCCCACCTCCTGGTCCTCATGTCGCTGCACTCCGTGACGGCGCTCTTACTACTGCGGGCTCCACTGCTGCTACTCGAGACGCCATTGACTACACATCCCACAACAGCACTGATGATGCGGCGGCTCCAGAGCACACCGTCACCGACACCTCTGCCACATCGCCTTCTCCTACAACCCCTCCTTTGCCAGCAGGCTATTCTGCAGACAGGTACAAATGGATGAGCGCCTACAACTTTGGTCCATGTCCAAGTGAGCGCAAGCTAGGATCTCAAGCTTCAAAGAAGGTCGCAACATGGCCAAACTGGCCATCCACCAAGCAAGTTGATGATGCCTTGAAGTGCAACTCTCCCGAAGTGGTTGAAGCCGCTGTTCTCTTGCAGAAGTACTCCCGCCAGGCCTTTGTGGAAGAAGAGCACGAGACCGAGAAGAAACGTCGTCTACAAGCAGCTTGGCAGCTCTTGACAAGTGACGGAGAGCAAACAGGTACGCAGACTCACAAGCGTCCTCTTGACTCTTCTGAAGCTGACCCTCCTGCAAAGATGATGACTCGAGTCTATGATGAGGCCTGCTTGCCAGAGCCCATCTTGCCCCTCCCCATCCTTCCAGACATTGGGCCCAGCAAGTCTCGTGCAGTCACAACTTATTCCACCACGGCTACTGCACGACCTGTGGCCTCGACTCCTTACTCCAAGGCTGCTCATCCACGACCTTCGGCTTCTTACTCCAGGGCTGCCGCTACTCGACCTGTGGCTTCGGCTGTCTCCTCTACAGTTGTCACTACACGACCTGCACCTTCGGCTCCCTCTTCCACGCCCCCTCGCAAGCGTCAACGACAAGGTCCACGTCAACCTGCAGCAAGTCGTTTGAGCAAGCCTCCACTACAACAAGGCGCCGTGCTACCAGAGAATTTGGTTGTTGGCAACGCCTGGCAAACGACACCCCAGGGCCTCGGCATGCCACCACGCGAGCGCTTCTGCAACGGCACAGCCTTTGACATGCTCACAGGTCCCGACACTACCACCGGTGTTTGCAGCCTTCACAACATTCTGCACATCCAGAGCGAGCCTGATTTTGGCTTGTTGACGCGCGATGAAGTCATTCTCTGCATGTACATGCGTGTGCGACCACAAGTCTACTTCGAGGTGCGACGTTTGCTGTTCATTGCATTCCACAAGGTTTGCGACTTTGATGCTGCTGGCAAGACCATCAACAAGACCATGTGGACCAAGAGCAAAGCACAGCAAGTCAAGATTATTGATGTCAACAAGTTGAGCTTCTTGCACAAGTTCTATGGCTCTCTTGGTCTCTGGGATCAGACCTGGGAGTAACCTGGACGTCCTCATCGCCAACGAAAACTAACTAACACCAATACCAATACTAATACTAATACCAATACTAATACTTGTACAAATACTTCTGTTCAATAAGCTCACAAAATTACTAATACTCATACTTGTACTTCTGTCCGATAAGCCATTAAGACTCAATGGTCTCCTTTATGATACACCCCGTCATGGTCGCACCAGCCATTGCCAGGCTGGTTGTCACAAGAAACTTCCTTCCCATCAACATATGGCGGCACACCAGTTGTGCCCCATCCAGACTTGCTGTGAATTCTCTGCAAGACATTTGATGGGCTACATGCGTGGTCTTCATCAAGACCTTCGTCGTCATTCGAAATCGCCTGTGGGTATGTCTTAAGGGGATGGTAAAAACGCATGAAGTGCACCACAGTCTGACAGACGCATTCAGTCGTAAATGGATTCATATTCATGGCAATCGGGCTCAAGCAGACTCCAGAGCCACCTTGACACTCGTCTGGCTTTTTGTTGATGGTCTTTGTGAGATTGTGGAGTCGCTTCTGGCACAGTGATGCACAATTGTTGTCATCGTCCGCTTCCGTCCATTGAACATAGAAGTCTGCCCTTCTGCAGTCTTTGCCGTGACTATCGACACTCCAACCTGATCCCTTGAAACTTCTTGACCTGACGCAAGTCAGGAGAGCCAAGACTGACAGTAAGATTATACGCATTTGTGAATGGTGCTCGAGCAAGTAGGCTTGGGGCACGGTGGTGGGCATTATATATGAGCCGTCTCCTTATCAGCATGATTCAGCATCTTGGCATTTTTAGTCTGCTGACCATGCTCGTATTCGGTTTGGTTCCAGAACTCCAGACTCAAGCCATTGCGATGTCGTATTTTGCGAGGACTTTTTCAGGGGTAAGCGACTGCACCAATAGAAATATGGGATGACCGCATGTTTCGCAATAAAGAACAAGGATGTCACTGTCCATAGCAAAGCACCATCTAGGGACACAACAAGGCCGGCGGACATGTCACCCATAAGAGACAATGCAGAGATGCATACCTGATGGCAGCTGCAGGAGGAACATCTTGCATGCATTTGTCTCTTGTTGCAGGACCCCGGCTGCGGCATCCGGTTTGTTTGTCGCTCTTCATGGGGTCGAATCATACCGA
Organism: Protomyces lactucae-debilis; assembly: GCF_002105105.1. Lineage (NCBI taxonomy): Eukaryota > Fungi > Ascomycota > Taphrinomycetes > Taphrinales > Protomycetaceae > Protomyces > Protomyces lactucae-debilis. Next base: position 69,918 of record NW_024468015.1, read on the forward strand.
AATCAATGTCAAGCCTTCAAAGCAATGTTTGTTCATTAGCCAAACTCGATATCAAGAGTTCTCTGTAGCTGATGAGATAAGGCTATTTAAGTAGTCATCTTGCGGCCGCTGCACCAAGCGCTGAACCTCCAAATTGCCTCTTGTGCCATGACCACCCATGAATGTCACTCATCTGATGAAGAACCAGAAGAAGGACTCTTGATAGCTGGAACGGGATCCGTACACTTGACCTGCTTCTTACTGAATACAGGAGGCAGTCCAGTCTGTCCCCATCCATGCTTCGTGGACATGCGATTGAGGACATTGCGTGTCGAGCAGGTATCATTGAGCTTCGCTAAAAAAATGGTTGGATTCCCAACCTCGTCGAGAGTACCCGAGTAATCAGTTGGCTTCGAGAAGCGCATGAATCGGATTGTCGCCTGGCAGACACACTCTGTTGTAAAAGGATCCATCATCATGGCCATCAAGCTGTGATATGCGCCATTCCCACGCTGACACGGATCAGGATCTTTCTTGTAGGCTGCCGCAAATTCTTTGAGCCTGGTCTTGCACCTCGCTGCGCAGTCATTGTCGTCATCTGATTCGATTCGCTGTAGGTAGAAATCGGCTTTCACGCAGCTCTTGTCGGCTTGAACTGGTGAGATCTTCAACATGATGACTGTTATGAAGACAAAGATTGGACACATCGGGCAGTGCATTGCTGAGTGTGCGTGAGGGACGTGTACAATTGGGTTCAAAGGGCGGGCAACCACGTCTTGAAGTTTTCTGTGGAATTTTGATGGACATAAGGGTAGCATCTGTTTGAGATTGCTAAAATGGATACCCACCGCCAAAATACGTGAACCCCCTGAGATTTGCTCCTAGATGGTATCATTCGAAGGCAAAACTTCGATAAATTTACCTTTCTTCTGTCATTTGTATGGACACCACTGATGAAGAGTGTGTAGTTCACCGAAGCTTGCAGTCTGCTCGGCATACCACAAGTCCTCAGCTTGCCGTTTCGAAAATCAAAAGTGGCCCGCATCACGACCCCTGAGAATGAGTAGATACGAGTCTGCTATCTCACAACCACGGGCCGATCATCCCAACACTTGGATGGTGCAATTTGACAAACAAGAAAGCTCCTTTGTGCTTTCCAACTTGTAAGGAGAAATTGAATGGCCTTTCGCTCTACCAATACCATATCTGCAAGCAACATGCTGAGATGTGTCGTCTGGGATTTGGCCTCTTTCGTGGTACTTTCAGTCTTATCTAGCTTATCAAGGGCGACTCATACATCAGCAATGCCACAATCGTGTCGAATTGACACAATACCCTATCGTTTCAATGGTGTCGACAATTCAAACTTTGCAAGAGACGGTTGGTCAAAGGTTGCAGAAGACGCTTGCTATGTCATGATCTTCAAGCCTGATCAAAAAGTATGGCAGCTGGAGAAATGTACCTTGTGGGTGGACGTCAATTGCTGGATTGTGGATGTTGATGCAACTGGTTGGACCGACTTGATCCAAGCTGCAGAGCAATCCAACGCTATCACCCCATTTGATGGTATTCGAGCAATCCACGTCTGTTCACTCAACAACCTCGACAGCAAAGTTCCGACACAAAAGCCTCCTCGTGAGACGAAGCTTGCTACTGGCGCGCTAAGTTTTGGACGCAGGAGCACAGGGTTGACCACTGAGCGCGTTTTTGACCATTGCATCTTCCGCAGGCCAGGAGGAACAGAGGCCAACTATATCCAGGCTTATTGTCAGAGACTATGCTACAAGGTATGAGTTCGTGTTGAGCTTCAAAATGCTTTATACTTTCAATAATTACCCCTGAACCAAAATCTGACTGCACGTGATTCTTGAGTTGCCGCGACGTCACGAAACGAAAGAAGGAAGCGACAGCCAGACTCCACTTAAACCATCATGTCTACTGAAGGAAAGCCCATCACCTGCAAGGTACCCACAGGCCCTCCAATCTTTGCAATCCGCCTTGCTAACACTACTCTAGGCAGCTGTCGCCTGGGAAGCCGGCAAAGACCTTGTGATTGAAGAAATCGAGGTTGCTGCTCCCAAAGCCAATGAAGTCCGCATCAAGATTGAATGGTCTGCGCTCTGCCACACAGATGCTTATACCCTCTCCGGCAAAGATCCAGAGGGTAACTTCCCATGTATCCTTGGACACGAGGGTGGTGGCGTGGTTGAGTCGATTGGCGAGGGCGTGACGAACGTTCAAGTTGGAGACCATGTGATTCCGTTGTATACTGCAGAATGCAAAGAATGCAAGATGTGCAAGTCCGGCAAGACCAATCTTTGTGGTAAAGTACGGACCACGCAAGGTAAAGGTGTCATGCCCGATGGGTCGTCTCGTTTTACATGCAAGGGCAAGGATTTGCTTCACTTTATGGGAACCTCGACATTCTCGCAGTATACAGTAGTTGCCGATGTCAGTGTTGTTGCAATTGCCAAGTCTGCACCATTGGAGAAGGCTTGTTTATTGGGATGTGGTATCACAACCGGTTATGGCGCTGCAACACGTACCGCAAAAGTCGAAAAAGGCAGTACCGTGTGTGTGTTTGGCGTCGGATGTGTTGGCTTGAGCGTCATTCAAGGCGCAAAAGCCCAAGGTGCCTCAGAGATTTGCGCAGTCGATACCAATCCAGGCAAAAAAGCATGGTCTGAGCAAATGGGTGCCACGCAATTCGTCAACCCCAAGGAACTCGACAAGCCGGTGGATGAGCATCTCGTTGAAATCATGGATGGTGGATTCGACTATGTATTTGATTGTACGGGCAACACCGCAGTCATGCTACAAGGTCTCAAGTCTTGCCACAAAGGGTGGGGAAAATTGATCATTATTGGTGTTGCTGCTGCTGGTGCAGAACTCAAAGTTCGTCCATTCCTGTGCGTCACGGGTCGTCAAATTACTGGATCTGCATTCGGTGGTGTCAAGGGCCGTACCGAGCTGCCTGGTCTTGTGGATCAAGCGCTTCGTGGTGAGATTGACATTGAGACGTACGTGACGCATCGCAAGACGCTGACGAGTATCAATGAGGGCTTTGAAGCAATGAAGGAAGGCGATTGCCTGCGTTGTGTGGTTGACATGAGCAAGTAATAAAGAGTTTCAAGGTAGTATAGATTCGATCGTACCTGCTTTACCATCAAACAAGTCAATGACTGATTGGAGATCGCTCAGACCGTCGCTCTGTACGCTCAGCTGGTCGAGAATGCGTTCCAGCATGCCATTGCCGCCAGACTCTTGTATCGTCATGCGACAAAATGCGTCAAATTGCGCAAGGACCTGAATTGTATGTTGCATTGCACCTGTTTGTTGAAGTAACCGACATGCTTCCAGCTTGAGCGACACGGACGTTGTCTTTGCAGCAAGAATATCACGTATACGCGATACGTTGCATTGTTGAACTTCTTGCCGAATCCCACAGATGACTGGGAAGCTGAACTTGCCTTCCGTCAAGTCTTCGCAGAATCCCTTTTCGCTTGCGTACTGTAATGATGCGAGGTTCATATAGTCGTCTCGTATCTGAAAGAGAATGCCAATTAAATTGGCAAGCGGGACATAGTCTGTTCTGTTATGGGACAGGGCTTGCATGAGCCGAATAGCGAGGCGTAGCAGACCACCCGTCTTGTCATTGACCATAGCAATGTACTCTTCCTCGGTCGGACACATTGACGATAAGTCTGTGCCATCTCTCCAAAAGAGTTCGAGTCCTTGCCCTCGGTGTAGATTGAGCAGCTCCTCCTCGTAGATGGGCACAATGAGCGCATCTTGCTTCAAGGTGCGCAACCGCTGTAACGCGGAAAAGTAGATGTAATTGGCAGCATTGATGGTGCGTGCAGCGCCATACCTCAGATGCGCTGCCTGTTGACCTCTCCGCAATTCGGACCCATCTTCAACATCATCGATGAGGAGTGATGCCGTATGCAGCATCTCAACAACATCGAGAATAACTTGCAGGTCTTCTGTTGATATCTGCAGCCATTTATTGAAAGCCTGTAGTAAGGTTGAACGGATGTCTTTGCCGCGATTATGTAGGAGGTAAGTGTATGGCTCTGTGATGGCTTGTTCGTGATGTGATGTCCAAGTCGACGCGGCGCCTTGTTTGTAGCTGTCGCGGAGGGCATACAGTGTTCTCTCGTCCATTCAAATACACCGTCAATGCTGATACTAGCTGCGCGTATACTTCTCGTCTCTCGTGCTCCGTTCCGGGTGGCTACTAGCTCATGGCCTCGGTCCCATACGGTTGCTGTGTTGCACTGAACTCGTCGTTGCGGTGAATGTGCATTGTCCTCGTCCGTGCACCGAGACCACACACTCATTACAAGGAAAGCATCAGCTTGGCACGAGTATCTAGCTCATTAAGGACATCTCATAGCTGCGGCCGAATGCAGCTCTATGTCTATAGAGTCATCCTTGCTCCCAGCTCTCGATTTGCTCGTATTCCCACGTCTTGCTGATGCCAAACAAGGTCTCGATGCCATAGAACGGCTGTTTGCTCTGGTGACGCTCAGGGCGGGTGTCCCGCATACCTTTCCAGGTCCTATAGATGAAGCTTATTGCTCATTTACTGCAGTACAAGATGGCTTCCAGGGCAATGTCGCTGGGCATCTATGTCATTTACTCAGACGACTCTTGCAGGAAGAGCCGGCATCTCGTGAGAATGCGACCCTGATTGATGATATGACGCGGCAGGTGCTCATCCTACTACAAGGCAGCGTTTTGCTCCATCCACCGAGCCAGGCCCTCTTTGCTCGGCCTGCGAACCTGCATCTCTTGCTGAATCTGGTAACACTTGAGTCTACTTCGGTAGAGACGACTATTGCAGCATTAACAACACTTGTCTGCTGTCTTGTGGATCGGCCAGCATCTCTGCGTGTCTTTGAGGGATGCGGTGGGCTGGCAAGTCTCTGTGATGCCTTTAAAGCAGAAAAGACACCGCACAAGGTCAAGATCAAGATGCTTGAATTTTTCTACTTCTATCTGATTCGGGAGCAGCAAGAGGACGACGGCGAGATCAAGACGGTCAAGATGAATGAGCAGAAGCAGAAGGAATCGATGGGGCACTGGCCGATCCCGAGGGATTTGGTGGGTGTTACGATTGATGATGAAGAAGGCACAGTGAGGCCCGGAAAACCTGCTCAGCGGCAGCAGCAGCAGCAGCCTGACACGCAGCTACGGACACGCCTCGAGAAGAAGCGGCTGCTGGGCGAGCACCTGCAGAACATTGATGCGCTGGTTGCTTCCTTCGACGAACTTGCTCCATTCTGAAATTTGAAAAACGTAATCAACCAGACCACTTAGACCAACTCCATATATACAGCATGGCCCGTGTCCTCGACGGCCTCTCGCGCCTCGCCATTCCTCTTGCGATCGGCGCAGGACTCCTTCAGTCCTCGCTCTACGATGTCAAGGGTGGAAACCGCGCCGTCATTTTTGATCGCCTCCAGGGAGTCCTCCCCGATACCCGCGAAGAAGGCACACATTTCCTCGTTCCATGGCTTCAACGCGCCATCATCTACGATGTCCGTACAAAGCCCCGCAACATCTCAACTACGACGGGCTCCAAAGATTTGCAAATGGTCTCGTTGACGCTGCGTGTCCTTCACCGCCCCGATGTCAAGAATCTGCCGAAAATCTATCAGAATCTCGGACCAGACTACGATGAGCGTGTCTTGCCATCCATTGGTAATGAGGTCCTCAAATCGATTGTTGCGCAGTTCGATGCCGCTGAACTCATCACACAGCGAGAAGTGGTGTCCTCACGTATCCGTGAAGACCTCGTGAAGCGTGCAACAGAGTTCAACATTCACCTCGAGGATGTCTCCATCACGCACATGACGTTTGGCCGCGAATTCACCAAGGCTGTCGAGCAAAAACAGATTGCACAGCAAGAAGCAGAGCGTGCTCGATTCACGGTTGAGAAGGCAGAGCAAGAACGGCAAGCTTCCGTTATTCGTGCAGAGGGAGAAGCAGAGGCGGCAGATATGATGTCCAAGGCGCTTGACAAGGCAGGAAATGGTCTCTTGGAGATTCGAAGGATTGAAGCATCAAGGGAAATTGCAGCAACATTGGCAGGAAGCCGGAATGTCACCTTTGTGCCAGGCGGTGGCAGCAATATGCTTCTCAACCTTGGACAGCAGTAGGCTGCTTTGTGTAGCAGCTGGCTATTGCCAGTGAGCCTAGATACCTAGCTAGTTGCCGTACACCGTAACGACTTTCTCTCCTCAAACTTCAAATTTGGTTTCTTTCTCTAGACCAACCCTCGCAGATAAACGCCCAAGCTCAAGCTCAGCTTATCATGGCTACAGCTGCTCCTCGCATCGTCAAGCAAGTCTTTGATCAATTCCCGCTGAAGCAACTTCCTCCGCTGTATGCAGGACCTGCTCCTTCTACTCGGCCAACACTATTCATGCTGAAGGACCATGCAAAATCTTGCGCTGTTGTCGCTTTCATCAAGCTGCTTGGTCTTGACTTGGACGTACAACAGACAAACAAGCATAGTCACACTTCACATCCCTACTTACTTGTGGGGAACCGCATCTTGGCGGGTGAGCCTCTCCATGAGCGACTCTTACAACTTGCCGAAGAAGAGCCTCCTGCTCCGAGCCTCAAAAGTGCAGGTCTCGCGTTGTTTGCTGCTTTAGAGGATGCTTTGGTTCTCGCAGATTATATGGATCAGACCTCTCCACTAGCTTGGCGGAGCAAAGAGGCAGGACTCCTGCAAATTGCTGCTTCCCAAATGCAATCAATGTCATTGCAACTTGCGAAAGAACCGCCCGCAGTGGCTGCCATTCACAAGCGCTACATCTCTGAAGAAGACACCTGGACGACATTGCTCGTCACATGTCGTCGAAACCTAGAGGCGCTGCAAGAGCTTGCTCCAAAGACATTGCAGGATCTAGAGGACAAGGAAATGGCCGCCATGATTGTTGGCTATATCAGCACAATCACGAATTACACCGGAAACGGCCGTGCACGCAAGGAAGTCCAACAAACAACAGCTCGTTATGCAGACCTTGTACGACAGTCTCAATACTATGCCAGTCTATAAGCACTACACTGCGCCTTCCTCAAAATTCAACGGCTGTCCACCAATGCTCATTTCCACCCGTCCATGTGAGGAGACACTCGTCACGTATCCACGCACACCCGTTTGCTGCTTCTCACCCGTCACAAGTGTCAAAATCTCATAACCCCAACCTCCAAACCCATTCGCATGGCGTGTTGGACGGAGTGGCAATCGACGCAGCTCAAACATATTGCTGCTACTCATTACACGACGGACACGAGCGGCTTCTGCATCACTCTTGGCGCCAAGATCAAAGACATCCGCGTGCTCAAGCGCAGCAAGGACAGCCTCACTGCTACTCATGCTAAGGTCCGTCGTTTTATTCAACAAAGCGGCATACTTGCCGCGTTGGTGAAACGCTAGCCGCTGTGTGACTTGAGCGACGTTTCGTGGCAAGACAAGCTTTTCTTGGCCAGTGGCGAGACCTTCGAGTCCTAGGACTTCTGACAATTTTGCATCCACCTTGCATGCGCCCTTCAAGCGGAGTATCTCTTCTGAAACAGGAGGCGGGCGTGTTCCTTGATTTGCCAAGAACCACTCGAAAAGCTTCTGTCCGAGACGATGCCGGTGGATTGCACTGGGTGCTTTCTTACCCTTCATCAACTTCCGCAGCAAGAAGTAACTGCCAGCTTGTCTTGCTTGCGCCACATAAGCTTCCAATGGATGCAGTGTGACACCATCTGTACACTGCAAGGTTTTAAAATCCAATGAAGCAAGGTCATGCTGCTGCTTCCTCTTTTCATAAGCATTGCGAAAGCGTTTCGACCAGGTACGCGAGGTCAACAAGTACAGCGCACGTGTGATGGGTTCACGATACACGACCGACACATGGCTCGACAAACTCCCACTCATGTCCTGTACGTACAATGAGCGTGCCTTGTTGTAACTTCCCTCGAGCAAAATATCGCCAGATTCTGCACTGGCAAACAAGTCGGGTTGTTTTATGCGCAAGAGACGTTCGAGTGGCAGTGGTGGCATACCAATAAAGTTACCCTTTGACTGAACCACAAAGGCGCTCCATTGCTCTTTGACGTTCTTTTTATGCTTGGTTTGCTTGATGGCTGTTGTTGGTACCTGCCTCACTTCAGGCTCATCTACAACCGGCACTGTTGAAATCCGTACAACAAGAGGCGACTGGTGCACGAACCCATGAAACTCCTCCACTATTGAAACAAATCCCTCAGCACGCGACGAAACGGCCAAAGCGTGCGATGAACAGCCTGCGCGCACAGAAGCAGTATGCTGGTTGATCTCCGCCAAGGCGACCGTGTCCTGTGGCGCGAAAAGGTATTTGCCACCACGACGCGTTTCGCGACGATCAGCCTCATAGTGTGGGGTATCAACTGTACTGCGACCAGTCAAGAGTTGTTGCTGGTGTTCTCGACGCTGTTGCTGGGCTTCTAGGCGATGTAAGCCAATCGCTTCGACGGTATTTGTGTCGAGTACGCAAATTCCGGATGATTCGAGAAAGTTGCGGCGAGATTGGGCAAGGATTTCGGCTGATGGTTGGAAGGATGTCTCAGGCGTCTCATTAATCGCTGAGTATGCAGGCGGAGGGGCTTCTATCGGAGATGTGCGTTCCGCTCGCCGCCGAAATAGACGCGTCGTTGACGACGGACGGCTTGTCAGTGTCAGACTCCTGAAAGTTGTTGCGAGGTGATGCGCTGGTGACGCTTCGTTCGATTCAGATACCACGCTACTACTTGTACTGCGCGTACTTGTTCGCGAGCTACCGCGCAGAGAGCCGCTGTTGTGTCCATCTAGCACATCTCTAAGCGCTACTGCCAAGTTATTGCCAAACATCGCAGCGATGCCTTGTCGAAGCCTGGATCTCCTCAATCTTGTCGCCTCCATGTCTCTCTCATATATCAATGAAGCAATAGAACGAGACGCTCTATCTGCGGCGGACATGACGTTAGGCCATCAACATCAAACGGCAACCGACCCAGTTTTGTTTGCTTGCGAGGGCGGTCCAAGCTCGTCGGACCATGCGGTAGACCTCGTGCATTGAAACGTTTCAAATTGTGGTGGGTCTGCAAGTATCAAGCGAGATCTGTTTGTGCACATCAACATGATTGTCGTCCCTTACTACTGGGTGATTGTACGGTAGCATGATTGCGTCACCTATTGCTGGCTACAGCTGCTGAAAGTGTCGTGCTGGACCTGATGTACTGCGGGAGGTCCTTCATTACATCTACGAAGGGGATCTTGATCTACAGTCATTTGACTTAGACGTATTCATGTGTTGAGACCCTGAACAAGCAAACCGACGATCCAGAAGGCTTACACCACGCGAAGTGTCTCTCATCGTCTATCATTTGGCAAGCCCGATCAACTGCGGCTGAGCACGCCTGTATCTGAAACGCTCGTGCAGCTTGAGTGACACTGAAGTGATGATCATGATGCGCACGACGATGTCGATAGGCCGCACACATTGATTGTCAAAGACTATTCTTTTGCAAAGGCGCTAGGCCACGATACACGATCGTCATGCAAATATGACACTGATCAGCTATGCTTCTTTTCTTCTTAGCTTCATATCGGAAGATAGGCATTCAGCACAAGTCAGATCTGCCGAGTCTCTACAGCCCCTAGATTTCCTTGCAGCAGCGAAAAGTCAATGTTCGGGTGTCTTTCAGGGGATGAATGTTCAAATGGTTGTGATCTCAGCGCAAATCAGAAGCTGTTACAGTACACTTGGAGGATATAGCTACTTAGGTATGGAATGATAAGGATACTGATTAAATTCGAGCAAAGCTCATGTTTACAACCCGCAGCTCAATTGTCCCTTGTCGTCCCAGTACATTTTGCACTGAAGAAGGTCGTTTGCAGGTCGCCAGAACTTCGTTGGAATAGGTTGACGGACAGGATCGGGCAGACACAACACACCATCATCTTCGCGAGTTGCGAAAAATATCGTAAACCTTGTCGTGAACCAGCTGCTGTCGCAACCGGGATACCTTGGTGCGCCGCTTTTGCCTTGGTTGCTGATGAGCATACAGTTTCCCTGTTTGTCACGGGTAGACGGAATTATGCTGTCCAGATCGTCTCCTTGCTTGAATGACTTTGAGATGATGGTGAATGGACATCCCCTTGGCTGCGTGGTGGAGTATGGTTTAATGAGTGTAAGCCACGAGACTGAGCCATGAGTAGTAGCTAGGGACTGCGCTGAAGCCTGGAAGCCAGTGTTATGCAACGGCTCAAGGGCCAAGAGGATCGAACAGAAGATTGCTTTCACATGGCTAGGCTTTTGCAAAGAAGTCTGAGGCGTCATTTAGTTCTGATGTTGTTCGGTGTCCAATAGGTCGCAGAATAGGTACAGAGCTCAAGATGATGGCGCAATGAAGGGCCTTTATACATGGTGAGTGACGGTCAAAGTCGCAGGGAACTCCATGTGCTCGCGCTGTGGAGAGTGTAGCATCCCGCGCGTTAAGAAGATGACACATCGGAACGGATGTTGTGAATCCCGGCAGCATTCGGCCACGTTCGGCAAGAAGCCACCGGCAAGAAGCAAAGACGAGGTAGCGGGTCGATCTGGTAGCCTGGATTTGGACTGCAACATCGTCCGTGAAGACGAATTGGTTTGCTATTCTGGCGTCAAACACGCCTGCATCACCGTTGGTCATTGACTGAGGAGGTGGTCAAGATGGCATACGAAACTTTGCCCCGCGTAGCGCGTAGCGTGCCAAAGCTGAAGTCTAAGAGCTGTTTCTATGCCAAAGCATATATGTACATGTAAGAGTAACAGTACTTGTAGGCCTGGCCCTGCACGTGTTTCTGATCTAAATTCTCCGCAAATTCGAAGCGACAATCAAGCGACTTGAAGCGACTTCCCATCAGCTGAGCAGCCTGAGCTACACTCTCTTCACCAGTGTTCTTAGTAGTATGTCCGCATTTGCCAACGTCGGGGCTCCTCGCTCGATCCCAGCCTTCAATCCGCACCGTCAATCGCAGAACCACGCAGACGATGCAGAATACGACCGCCTCCGCGACGCTGCTTCCCACGAAGCAGATCTGCGCGGCCGTTGCTTCGAAGCCTCTAAAAAGGCTTACAACGAGGGCAATGGTGCACTTGCTCATGAGAAATCAGAAGAGGCCAAAGAGCATGGTAAGAAGATGGAGCAATTCAACGAACAGGCTGCGTTGTATGTCTTTCGCGCCAACAACGCTTCGTGCCAGCCAGATGAGCTGGATCTGCATGGACTCCATGTTGATGAAGCCAAGCTGTACACGGAGCAACGCGTCATGGCATGCAAGCAGCGTCGGGAGGACCACTTGCACATTATTGTCGGCAGAGGCAACCACTCTGTCAACCACATCCAAAAGTTGAAGCCTGCGATTGAGGAGCTCTGTCAGCGTTATGGATTCGAGTACTCGACTGAGCAAAATGAGGGTCGCATCTTTGTCAAATTTCCAGTCGATGGTGGCTTCCCTGCCCCAGGAGGTGTGCCCAACTACCCGCAGCAGCCTCAGCCAACCTACCAGCAACCTCAGCAGGCATATCAGCAGCAAGGCCAACAGGGCCAGCAAGGCGGTGCTGGTGCAGCTGGCGGCTGGAGCCAGTACAATACTCCTCAAAATCAAAAGATGGCCATGGGCATCTTCAAGAAGCTCTACAGGATGTTTTGCAGGTAAGAAGGACCCGTGCTGTACTTATCCTTTCTTTTGTAAACCATTTCTTTTGTAATTTTGAGAGATGGCTCAATTAACGCTACTTTTCCTTCTCCTTGTCATCTTGCGCAGGCGCCAGGACGAGAACGAGCAAGAATGGAATGATGTAGATCCAATACTTTTGCAAAAAGCTCTTTGGCACCACTTCCTCCTCCACCTCTTCCACTTTTAGATCCTCAGCAACTTCTGGTGAGTCTGTTGTAGCTGCTTGTTCTACAGCCTTCTTGACGACGTGCTTGAGGTGCGGTCCAAGCTCAGGGTCAGGCTTCAGTCGAGCAACAACTTGGATGTGTAGTGATGCCTCTTGTGCCTTCTCAACCGGCAAAACATGCAAGCTGACATGATACACTTGGCCCTTCGAATCCAAATGTAGTGTCAGCTTCTCTGCATATGTCTGCATAGCGTCAAGTCCTTCTAGCCTCACAATTCCCAGCAATGCCTTGTCGCCGACTTCAACGCCAAGTCGGTACACTTCGGCACCAGACTTCAGCGCATCATTCACGCTATAATCCTGTGATTCTGATTGCAATTGGAGCGTTGCTGTATCCAGCGTAGTCTGCCCGTGCGCCTCCAAAACATACGGGAGGTTCAGCGATGTAGAATGGATGAGCGGCAGCGTCATTGATTCAGCACGACATGTCCAGCTTGTGAAAGCAGTGATTGCTGCTAGCCAAGCTTTGAGCTGCATGTCAAGAGTCTTTGAGCTGCTTAATGAGAACTTGCAATATTTGCAAGGGATAGATAAAGACTGTCGGGACTGCTGTAGTCGCGTTGCAATTGAAGTCGTTGTCCGGCTGGACGTCACTCGAACTTCCCAGCTGATGAACGACGACCACCAATTTGGTACTACACCAACATGCAGCTGTGAGTCCGATGACTTAGCTCACAACAAAAAGGGAATATCACAGCAGCTTCAAGTCATTCGCATGGCTTCCGTGTATCACTGCTCGTGCGATTGTGCTAGTGTCAAGGCAAGCCGAGTTTTGACTACCCTCCCCTGCGCCATCACTTATTGAATGCAGCTCTGCAGCGTCTGATTCTTGTGTTGATCAAGCTATCGCGCCATCGACGCCTGATTGTCTGGTACTGCTGTTATGACCCTGGCGCCCAGAGTTGTCTTACATGCCCATGGTCTGCAATATTCCTGATCATCTCGCCGCGAGGATGCTTGATTGCAGGGCTCCCAGGTCACAAAGTAGGCACGTTGTAGCCGGGCAGCTGTCGTTGAGACTCGTTGCAGGGAAGTACCTGTATCCTGCTCAGTCAGAAGAAGCAAGCAATGCGTGCTAGTGTCACAGTTGTCCAAGTTGACGGACTCATCAGCAGCAAGGCGCACATGTTTGTCTCTACGTCACCTGCCTTATCACGCCTCATGTCGCTGACAACTTCTGCGGCCTCGTAGCAGCAGCTCCATCCGTTCTTCTGTCCACTTCTGCCCAAAGACTCACAGTGACTTGCAACAACTTCCGCTAAAGTCAGAGTCATGCGCGTCAAAGAGCCAGCTACTTTGTGAGCTGCTCCTAGCAAAGGTCGACTCCTTTACGTACCAGCTTGCTTGTCATTCTGCGAGTCCACGTCCTAAATTGCGATTGGCAATGGCGATCAGGTCGTTGTGAAAGCAAGCTCCCTGCTTCGCATCATCGGTCTCAGTAAGACGCTAGCTGCAAGGCTACTTGGCTTCTGAGCGCAGACCACACAGCGCTGTACTAAGTTCACTCATCTGAAGCTCCTCACAGTCACGTATGGGATCTCTCCTATGGAATCAGGATCAAATGCGCATGAGCGGCCGACAATGCGACAGTAAAAAGTGCAAGAGCAAGGCTCAGGGGTGAGTCTTTGACCTGACATCTTCGCAAATTCGCTTGGACGCAACCTGATTTTCCCTTCTTTCACATGCGGTCTAGACTTGCTTGAAGACCGAGCAAGTGTCGCGATACTTAGTATTGCCACATTTGATCACGTTTGGCAAAGTGTTCAACTGGGCTACGATGTCACGTTGTACAGGCACATTGCTTAGATGTGCAGCTTGTCATTCGCGACTGCAACCTGTCTCAGAAAGACTCTGGAAGGACTCTGCTCTATGTGACCAATTGGACAAGATGCGTGCCAGCAAGTGTACCGCGGCGGCAGAGAGATGATTTCAGCCGCAGGAGCGAAGCTCAGGGAGTCAGGGGTCAAGCACCCATTCCATATGATACCACCTCATTTCGCGGACACATCAATAAGGCACCACGAGTGCAGCTTTTCATGCAGCTCATGTAGCTTACATGCCGCTCTTTTCAAATCTCCTGACTTGATCCAGCATGGCGACATCTGCCTGCGAGTGCATAAAAGGGCGCTCGTGTCCCACTATTGTCCCTTATAATGACAGCATTCAGAGTCAGTCAACCACGCACAAGTCAGCTCAGAACGATCGGCAGTCTGGCATGCGCTCGTCATCTTGGGTTCGCGACGTCACCGTGACTGCAGCTTTCAGTAGTATTGGTCTGCTTGCTGGAAATGTCCCTGGAACAGCCGCAGGTCAATACGCTGCCAACAACCAAGCCTGTTGGCTAAAGTTGCTCGATCTTGACATGAAGTCTGACGTGGAGCCAGTCGGGTGTCCATACACCATTCAGTGTGTTCCTCCTGGCTCGCTTAAGAATGTACCTTCGTTAGATCGAAAGATCGGGGATGCCGGGGTTTGTTATGCCATTCAACCGGATGAAAAATGCGACAAGACATGGTTCACAGCTGAGATCTACATCCCCGAAAAACGCAACCCTCATCTCAGCAAGGAAAAGGGTCTTTTCTGTTTGGACAAAACGGAGGGCAAGAAGGAGGGCAAGAAGGAGGGCTTCCCTAACTTCCATGACCGGGATCCTCAGAAGCCTTGGCGACCTCAAAGCGCCTTTGCTAATGCTAAACACGATTGCCATCTCTTTTGGAACCAAAATGAGTTTGGTGTCATTTATTATGACTGCGCTTGGTGGCCCAATCCAAAACGTTAGAACATGCCCATATGCGTGTCGTCCTGTTCAGAACCAGCGTTGTCCAGATGACATGGGCAGGATGGCTCGGGCCAGCAAGCATCTACCACAGGAGATCCAACAATTCTATAGTCTTGAAGACACTTTTACTCTACGTGTCCTTTCTTCTCCTAGCCTCTTTTTCGTCGCAGTCTGGCAGAAATGGCCGATGCCAGAAATGCAACTCGCGCCTGCTGAAACAACCGTCACCTCATCTCCTGTACACTTTGCCGTCTGCTCTTATCTACAGGAGGCTTCCACATACTCGTGTCTGATAAGCACTCTTGCTGAATCGTAGACTCTCTCCAAAGACCAGTCATCATGCTCGCTCGCCGTACATTGCCCGGGCTCAAGCCAACCTTCTCAAAGGCACGCCTACTTGCTACAACGCCAACAGCTCCATTGAAACGCACTCCGCTCTATGATTTACACGTCGAGCATGGTGGTAAGATGGTGCCATTTGCAGGGTTCAGCATGCCTGTCTTGTACGCCGCGCAATCCCTCACCGATTCGCATCTTTGGACACGCACGAAAGCTGGATTGTTCGATGTGTCCCATATGGTTCAGTTCCACGTCCGCGGTAAAGGTGCCGTTGGCTTTCTCGAATCTGTTGTGCCTGCTGGCTTGCAAGAGTTGCAAGGATTCAGTGGCACGTTGACGGTGATGATGAATGAACAAGGTGGTATTCGGGATGACTTGATCATCACGAAACACACTGATGAAGATTTCTACGTCGTTACAAATGCTGCGTGCAGGGAGAAGGACTTGACATATCTCAATGATGCTTTGCGTGCTTGGAATAAGCAGCATGATCAGCACGTCAGTATTGATTTGATGGACAATCACGCGCTTGTGGCATTGCAAGGTCCACAAGCAGCTGAAGCACTGCAAGATCACACCGATACTCCTCTCGCTTCTCTCAAGTTTGGCAATAGCGGTAACGCTTCCATTGATGGTGTCCCATGCCATGTCAGTCGTGGCGGATACACCGGTGAAGATGGTTTTGAAATCAGCATTCCCAACACGTATGCTGCTCAAATCACCGCCTCTCTCCTCGCCGATGGTGGTCAAGCGCGCGTTGCACTAGCCGGTCTCGGTGCTCGTGATTCGCTACGCTTGGAAGCTGGAATGTGCTTGTATGGTAGTGATCTGGATGACACCACTACACCCAACGAAGCAGGTCTTCTCTGGACCATTCCTAAGCGAAGGCGACAAGAAGCAAACTTCCCAGGCGCATCAGTTGTATTGCAGCAATTGGACAAAGCGACTGGTGGACCGGCTCGGAAGCGTGTTGGATTATTGATTGGCGCTGGTGGTGCTCCTGCTCGTGCCGGGGCACTCATCATTCACCCGGAAACAGGTCAGCAGGTGGGTACGGTCACGAGTGGTTGTCCTTCACCTAGTCTCGGCACGAATATCGCAATGGGCTATGTTGAGAGTGCGTTTAGCAAAGTGGGTACGGCGTTGGGTGTCAAGGTACGCAAGAATGTGGGTGCTGCGACGATTGCCAAGATGCCATTTGTACCAACGCGATATTACAAGTAGTACAGTATTGATGCCAATATCTGGATTAAGTAATATGAAGTAGAATGCCATGCATCATGCTATGAGCGGTCATTGTGCAATGAACCAAAAAGATGAAATGAAAACAGGAACTAACGAGCTGAGCCAAACCAGCTCAAGTTGGGTGTCGACATGGCTCCACTAGCATTACCATAAAATGACCCTTGTTGATGCGGATTAAAACCTGGTGATGGCCGATAACCTTGGTATGGCTGTTGCAGTTGCGCAGAATGCATGGCACGTCCTTGCATCTGTGCTTGTTGTTGCATAGTCAGTTGCTGCTGTTGATGCCGGTTGGCGTGAAACTGCTGTTCACTAGTCGTTGGTGAGTCCCCATCAAATCCAGCCTCTAATACAATCCCCAGACCTGGCGCGTTCGCACCACTCCCTGTTGGCGGTGCATGTAGATTGGTGAGGGAAGGATTTGCAGAGTAGTCGTAAAACGCCGGCGTCGAAGCTTGCGTCATGGACGGGTCTGCATCTTCCTCCATATACTCAAATCCCTCGAAATCTTCCAGTTTGGCATTATGTCCATTTCCTTGTTGCTGCTGTGGATAACCCTGTGGAAATCGCGGTTGCTGTATCGGTGGTCTTGGCGGATCTTGTGGGAAGACTGCATCGAAATCAGAGAGACCCGGTGATCTGCCAAAATACACTTGTTGTCCATTTGAGTTGAATGTAGCTTGAGGAGCAGTTTGAGGCGTGCCCATTGCGTGCGCCAAATCAATTTGTGAGACGGTTGAGGCAGAGGAGAGTCGATGCGCGTGATGCGCATGATTGCCTGGTGTCGCTGCACTAGTTGGTGTTGACAACGCTGCAGGCACAGTGTGCATGCCTGTATACGCCGTAAAATCCAAACTTTGCGGCCGATGCGCGGTTTGCTGTTGCGTTGAAGAGGATGATGCCGTCATGGTAGGCGTTGAGGGTACTTTCGGAGACCGCGGATACGGATGTCCATTGGGCCTTGCCTTGGATATGGCCGAGTTGGGCTGATTGGGACTGAGATGCAGTGTACTGCTTTGCGTGCGGCGATGTCCTGGTCTCGCAGGTTGCGCAGTGATGGCCTGAAGAGGCCGCCCTTGTATCTGCTGCTGCTGCTGCTGCTGCTGCTGCTGAGTTGATGTATCCGCATCCATGCTTACACCCTGCATGACGGCCATGAATTGATGTTGTCCCATCTGTTGCTGTGTCTGTTGCTGTCCCATGGCCACATCCTCGCCCTCGTCCTCTTCATCCTCCTCATCCGAGTCAAACGCTTCATCCGCAACTGCTCCACCGGCATTGGCAGACTTGTAGTCGAAATGCCGTTCCTTAATGTCTTCCACATGGACCGTGACTTTTGCGCCCGTCAGGATACTCAGTTCATGGGCTTTTTTGAAGAGTCCGTTTTTGCGCTTGATGAAAGTGACGCTGCGGTTCCGATCATCGCTGATATACTGTCGATGCTGTTAGTCCTGCACATATCATACAAGAAGAGAGAGAGCACAAGAGGCGCAGGATCGAGAATGACTTACTTTAATTTCAATCTTGCGCCTGCCCATCGCCCGTCCGGGATACGTTGTGTGGTGGATGCGCGTGTCTCTGTCTGCGTGCTGTGACCTGGCCGTGCTGTGTAGATGAGTGGATGAGTAGATACTGCCGTTGTGCACTTGGCTGGTGTGTTGCTGTGTGGTCTCGAAATCTGGGGCAAATCTACTTCAAGATCTCATACAACACAGATGGAGCAGGGAAGCAGCTGAGTAGCAGGTACGAGCAGGTACGAGCTGGGCCAGGTAGCTGCTGAGCAGGTAGATCAAGCATACAACAAGGCCTTGCTCGTCTGCAGCTTCATCCGACACAGCGCAAGCAGCTGTTCATACCCAGCAGCAACACCATCCACCACAGGCACCCCCGGCCCAACTGCCTCTGTCACGGCTCGCTCCAGCCCCGTCATCCCTGCACAACCCAATGCAATCACCTCACACCCATCCCGTACAAGTTCCAAAGCACGCGCTGCAACGAGCGCATGCACTTCTGTCTGTGGTTTCGCATGGAGATCCAGGACACCGAGACCTGTTGTGCTGACTTGCACGCGCGCCGTGTCGAATCCTAGACTTGCGACGGCATTGGTCAGGAGTGGTTGCCACTAGATAGCGTGTAAGTCCTTGAACTGCCGTAGCGGATGATCTCTGTGAGTACTTACGCGTTCTGCCGTGGTGACGATACCGACTTTATTGCCCAGCTGCAGGCCAGTGACGAGACTTGCTTGCATGATGCCAACAACGGGCGCAGTGGTCGATTCCCTCAGCATCTCAACGAGCGGGTGCGCGCTATAGCAACAGACCAGAAACCCATCATACTCTGCGAGGGTCGGTAGGATGGCTTTGAAGGAGTAGAAGGCACTCGCAATAGAAGTCACGGCCGACTGAATCGCTGCAGGTGCAGGGACGGGCGCGTCGAGGGTGTGCAGGAGGACGCCTTCGTAGCGCGGGAGGGCCGCAACAAGGGTGCGGGTGATGTCCTTGGTTGAATTTGGGTTGATGATGAGTATCCGCATGTCTTGGTCTGTGTCTAGCAGGGTCCAGGCTGCGTAGGCCTTGTTGGGTATCTGTCAATATTGATGTTGACAAGATCATGCACTATGGACCAAGGTATATCGACGCACATCCACCTATATCTCAGCATCCATCACCTCCGTCGCTTGGCCCTCGACTGCAAGCTGCGTCTATATCCACGCTGCAGCTCAGCCCAGTCCAGCTCAGGATCACACCCAGGCTGTGTCCGTGTCCAACCACCCTCGTCTTCCTCTTGACACAGCAACAGACCCATCGGTCGCGCCATCGCAACCGCAGAGCACGTCTCATACCGTATACCCGTGACCCTCTCTCCATCCGCGTCTCCTAAGATGCCCCGAGACACACAAGCATGCCCCTGTCCATCCATAGGCCGCACAAACCGTGCTTGTTCCCGATGCACCGTTTGTCGAGCAGCATACTCCTGTCGTGTCAGATACACCTGACAACTCAACCAAGCCAGTAAGATCTGCTCGCCATCCGCTCGACCGGCACGTCGTAGCATCGACCCGTTCAAGGTCATGCACGTTTCTTGTGAACGTGCAGAATCAGTACTCGCCGTATCCTCTCGACCAACACGCCCAATAGCGTGACGCTGCTGCTGCTGCTGCTCGGTTGTACGAGTCATAGGCGGTACAGCAGCAGTAGCACCAGCGAGATCTGCCTCAAACGCATCAAAGTACTCACTCAACCCATCCCGCGTCGCCGTCTCCGTTTCTGACTCTGCTGTTCCTTGTCGCTGCAGTGCGCCCGTCTCATGCCCTGATCGTCCTCGTCGACGACCGGGGGCGGTTATGGTCGCTGAAGCCCGATGCTGCGTCTTGCGACTTAGAAACTCGAGGAAGCCCATCGCAGGCCTTCTTCTGGCTTTACACACACAGAGGAATCTGTTAGACTGGATGCCTACTGCCGGATAGCAAACATCGAGAAGAGGGGACCTGGCAGAGGATGAGCTCAAAGGAAGGAAGGCCTGGCTCTTTTATCAAATTGTATGGGGGCTGCGGATAACTTTGGCCCAATCGCACACTTCCAATCTAGCAGCGACTTAGCCGGGATCTGGGCCCGGGCAAATATGAATCAGAAATAGTAAGAGTATGTGTCAAAATGTCATCGATCAGAGATGGAGTAGAATGCTAGAACGTGCTCAGACAGACCAAGAAGCATATGATTATATCCTGGTCATCAAAGGGAGGTAGAAACTGGTGAAGAATATAAAGACAAAAAAATGTCGAAGACTGCAGGACTCGAACCTACGCTCACGAATGAACCACCTTTCGAAAGTGGCGCCTTAACCGCTCGGCCAAATCTCCATTGATCGTAAGCAGCACAGAAACTAGAAACAATATAATCGCAACGAAAAAAATAGAGAAATTTAGCAGTCACAAGGCCGACTCTCTATTAGACAGCTGTTCGACATCATATTGGAAGCAGCAAATATTCGAGGGCTTTGGACACTTGTGATGGTAGTCAGCTTTTTGCGGTGTGATGAGAAGCTAAGATGCTATTTACTGATGCGCTATCAACCCGCAATTGAAGGTCGTATTGATGCACATGTTAGTTTAATGAGTATTTCGCATCCCGACTCCTGACTCCAGTCGTCAATGCATGCGAAAGAGGATATGCTGAATCTCGCGAGTCCAGACACCACTAGCCGAACATTGACTTGCGCTTGCAGACATGACCGTTTGCGTCGTCGCTTGACCCCTGATGTGCTTGCCAGCTGTGTCCAGACAACATTAAATTATAGTCATCGCAATTGGCATAGACAGATAATTCAAGTTCTCACTGTCCTCGCAAGCTTCAAGCAGACCGAGAACAGAGAGCCTTATCAGACTTACAGACACAAGCTTCTCGCAGTTGTGTGAAATCGCGTCCACGGTCAGGCCACACAAGTAGGGGGCTTTTAGGCAGGACTCCTTTGGGTGCTTCAAAATATGAGCTGTCGCATATAGTCTCAGCTCGCGTGGTACCCAGGTGATTAAGCAGCAGGCCGTAGGACTCCTTTGTTTGCTTCACAAAATGTGCTGTCGTATGCAGTCTCGCCTCGCGTGGTTTGTTTTCCCCTTGAAGTTCTATCCCTCGTCTCTAAAAGGGCGCCAATGCCCACTGATCGCCTAGATCTGTACTTCTCAAGACATACTCAGTCGGCTTGGCTGCAGTAGAAGGTATTATCTCAGAGTACTGTCCAGTCTGTTCTAACCATCTCAGCACCGATGTTTGGGCGATCAATCAGCACAATCTTGGTCCTTGCTCAGATCTCCTCCTTTCTCCTGCATTCGGTCTTCCTCACTGGACTTGTCAATACTGGCATCGCACTTGTTTCCGCAAAGCCCTGCACGGCATATTGGCTCGAGTTTAAAGATGGAGTACAGGACTATTCGACGGCGACAGAGTGTCCATACACTCTCAAACATTCAGACACGGTGTTTCCAGCTACCAGTGCCCCTGCAAATGACAATGACACTGTCTGTTACTATGTCCCGCACAACGACCAATGTCCTCATGAAGGAGACGAGAGCTACTTTAAAGAGAAGTTAGAGAGAAGTTTAAAAGAACCGACACTACGACTGCAATGACTGGGGTTGGCATTTTTTGTGGGCCAAAGTCATTGCGAACGCAGTCCTGGAAGCTCCCTGAAAATCTGTTCCAGGAAGAAGGTCGTCAAGTGTACTGGAGCCTCGACAAACACAAACATGGGATTTGTCGGCCTCAGTATGCTGATATTCGTCAAGAACCCGCCTATTGGCTATCGATTGAGGAGCCTTATATGGGTACGAGCGACGACTGCCCCCTCTACCTTAATACCTTGAAGGGACAGAACCCCTGTGGCATTGAAAATGCCCAGCTTGACTCGTGGCCCTTCTGTCTTTCACAGTACCTGGGTTGTCGCTTCATCCGGCCTTAAAAAAAGTGTCCACACTCTGACAAGCCTGATAATAACTATTTTCAGGTTACACTTAAAGATGCCAAAGGGGATTTTGGGGTTTATTGCGAGAAAAAGAATGATGATAGGGCACAACCCCCCCTCGCTAACACGAAATACAGACCGACTTGGTCGTATGACAAGTCTACAGGCTCTTGGCACTTCAAGGCGGTTCGCTGAGGAGGCCTTCCTTTGCATATGGCTCCATCGCAGATGGCAAAAGTGTCTTCCTTCGATATGCCTTTTCTACTTTGCTATACTTTCTAAATTGCGAGAGACTTAGCTATAGACATTGAATTGATCGTTCCTCGCTCTCTTCTGCGTGTGTACGAGCTTAATTTCGCTATCCACATATAATGGCGCTGAGGCTTTCCATCAGCGATGGTGTCTGCTCATCATGATGCTGTGTTCATCTTGCTTCAGCTGTGCTGTGCGGGCCACGGCTTTCTTCTGACTGGAGCACTGCCATAGGCATATGCGCATCGACATACAAGTTGAGCTCAGCTGGTTCAAGACTGCTTATGCACACTATACCTAGCGTCTACGGGAGCCCAAGTCTCATGAAAGTTTCAAGGTTCTGCAGCTTAACATGTACGCTTCAGATGGCCTGCGACCCCTAACATATTCATCTGATTTAGCGCATGCTTATGCTCAAGCTCAGTGTCTCATCAACCCTGCGGGAAAATTCCGGGGCTTGAAACTGGTGCTGAACAGAAGACCGACGCGGTGAGATGAGCGGGCGACAACGATCGATTATGGCGCTCGTGACAAACAGGCGTTGATGACGCGTAGTAAACTGGTGATCAGCGATCAATGACCGGCGATCGCTGATGACCAGCATGCAGCAGGCTGCATATGGCGAGCCTGGATTTTGAATGCATTAGTAAAACCTCTCGAGCAAGGAAGGCTTACTATGTACTCCCTTCAATTGTTGTGCATGGTACCTTGCACGCTTGCTACGCTTCCATGCTTGTTCCAACTCGCCAGAAGTGGCGGCGCAGTAGTCTTTGTCATTTGCTGCAGTCTGTAGTAGCTGAGCTTTGGCCGTCATTGGCTGGCTGCGTTTGCCCTGAAGAAATCAGTAGGGTTCAAGACAAGCGAAGGCAGAAGTAGTGTACCGTACGGCGTGGTTGGGCGGGTTCTGTATCATTATTGTCGTCTTGCTCCTTGTTTGACGCCGTGTTTTGTGCTGTGCGTCGTGCTTGCCGTGCCTGCTTGTCGTTCTCGTCGTCGGTCCCCTGCCGAGCCTCTGCCAGATGCTCCTTGTGCCTCGACTGCTGTAGTCAGTAAGGAATCATTGAGGAGATTATTGGGCGTCATCACTTACGAAGACTTGCATATTCTTGGCACCATGCTGAAAGATGGCCATGGAGATGCAGATCGCCTGCGGCCTGGCAAGCGACGGGAAGTCGCATTTAAGATGACGGACTGTCCTTTTTAGCTCGGCAACGCTTTGCGAATGGATTCGATGACCTGGATCTCAGTACGTTTGGCACCATCTGTGGTGCAATGCATATCTTTGCTTGCTGAGAGACTTTGCGCCGCACGACAATATGGTCTTTAAGATCTTGACGATCGCAAAATGCCTGCCGTCATGTTCAAATAGATAGAGAACTTCCACATAGCTCACTATTGCATTGTCGTCGACCTCAGACGCTTCATGCGTCTGCTCACTGAACGCGACCTTGCTTCGTGAACGGAGGCCACTCGCAGCACACTTCACAACAAAGATATTTGTGGTGCCGTAACGACTAGCCACTTCGCATCTTGGCCAAGATCACAAGTAGGCGTTTGTAGGCTGAAGACCGCAAAAGAATAGCGCTAGCGAATCTTGAGTATCGTCGACTTTGGCGTTTTGCTTCAGTCTTGTCTTGTCTCTCAGGACGAGATGGGATGACCAGCACACGCATCTGCCCTACACCGTCTTGCTGCTTGTAGACAACACCTCGCTGTCCTTGAGCTTACACATTCGAGCCTGTGGCATGTCAAGCTGCTCCATCACTCTTCTCAAGACATGTTCTCCTCTACTCGCGTGAGCAGCGCACGCTGCAAGCTCGATACCTTCGACTGATTTAGATAGGAAGAGGAGTCTTCCACAGACATTCTGGACGACTACAACAGGCTCGCAGGATCTATTGGGCGTCTCGAGATATCATTAAGATCCAAGCGCACGTCGCATGGCGTCTCTAGAACTGATAATCCCTCTACAAAGACACTACGACTCGCAATGGGACTCTGGCCTTGAACGCCATTGCGCGACGCCACATGGAACGACATCACGGCACATGCACGGTACCTGATGGAAACTCACCAGATTGTGGTCGATGCGCAAGGCAGCACGGTCACATGGCGTCACCGCAACGTTGGGAAGCTCCAGACGGTCATTCACAAGTTGGAAGGGCTTTTCCTGTGCTGGGACGAGCTCATGGACATTGGATTGCCTTCTCTATCTGCCAGCACCACGCGAAGGTGGTGAATAAAGCGGTGAGAGTGTCTCTGTACCTTGTCAGCTCCTGAAATGACTGACGTGCCCACAGAAGCGCAAAGCAAGAGTCTACAAAGAGACTACCACTGCCGATGCTTGCCAGGACAATGACCTCAGCGACGCACTCCACCATCCCCATGGAGATTCATCTGCTCGCGTCGATGACGAGACCACCCGCCGCGAGAGACCTGATTCCGTCCTCTCTGAAGACGATGGTATCGACGAGGCTGAGTCGAGAGTTGTGGGTTCCTCCTTCTGCCTGATATACCTCACTAACGTGTCCAGTTGCAGCTAGCTTCGTCACTGCACGATGTGAGCCTATCACGCGGAGGAGACATTGGCTAAGAAGAGAGCGTCAAGGCAAACAAGGATTTTCGTGTTTCCAAGGCAAGTCTGTCTTATCTTTGCTGTTATAAGACCGACCAGAGGCCAGAAGTTAAACAAAGGACGATCTGTCTTCTCGTCTCGCAAGGTATACACTTCTGCTGCTCCTACCATGACATGCTAACGATGCATTTTTAGTCTGGAAGAACATCAAAGCTATCATGCAGAGCACAGGACGCTGAGCAAGGCAGCGCAACTATGACCAAGGCCAATATTGCAGCATCACAAGTAAAGAAGGCGCGCAAGTCTGCCAAGAAGGCCAAGAAAGCGGCAGCACGTCTGTAGTGTGTCGTAGATGGGCTAGTTGCTACACCTACTGCCGCTACGCCATCTATTGAGCTTCACCTGTGGCAGATGGTATCCTCTGGTAGTCGTCCGGTTGCCTCTTGTAAAGGCTTGCTTGTTTCCGCCGGTAGTCTGCTGGTAGTCTGCTGGTATTACTCCGCCTGCAAAATGAAGCATTTTCCGCCGGTATTGACTCTTGAGCCGGTATTCTTCCGGTAAATCCCGCCGGCAATCTGCCGGTCTAAGTTCCCCGTAGGGGTGTATCAGGAAAGATGAGGACGTTTTCAGATGAGCCATGGCGTCGCCCTTGGCTGTACCTGCTGCGATGCCAGCTCGAAGCAGCGGAGCTGGTTCCGTGAACGACGGAGGAACGACGCTTGATCAAAGGCATTGAGCAAGATTCTACCACCCTGATCATCTGTTGCAAGAGCTGGTAAGTGCGCTACTCGTTCTGCTCTGGTAGAGTCGAGGGTGAGGATCTTGGCTGTTCACTTGCTTGGCAGATTGAACTCTGCCCCGCTACGAAGAACAGCGTTGATCTGACTTGCTTGTCAGACATACATGAGCGACAGCCCTACGGAAAATTTGGACCGGCATATTACCGGCGGAAATTACCAGATGGATACCGGCGGAATACCGGCGGAAAATCCCTAACTCTGCAGGCGCAGTAATACCAGCAGACTACCGGCAGACTACCGCCAGACTACCGGCGGAAATAAGCACGCCTTTACCAGAGCCAACCGGAGGATTACCAGAGGATACCACCTGCCAACGGGTGAGCTCAATAGATGCTGTAACGACAATAGGTGTAGCAACTAGACCATCTACGACACACTACAGACGTGCTGCCGCTTTCTTGGCCTTCTTGGCAGACTTGCGCGCCTTGTTTGCTTGAGTCTTGGCCTTGGTCATAGTAGCGCTGCCTTGCTCAGCGTCCTGTGCTGTGCGTGATAGCTTTGATGTTCTTCCAGACTAGAAATGCATCATTAGTACGTCATGGTAGGAGCAGCAGAAGTCCGTACCTTGCGAGACGAGGAGGCAGATCGATCTTTGCTTGACTTCTGGCCACTGGTCAGTCTTATAACATCAAAGATGGGACGGACTTGCCCTGGAAACATGAGAGCTCTTGTTTGCTTGACGCTACATCTTGTTAGCCAATGTTTGCTCCGCATGATAGGCTCACATTGTGCTGAGACGAACTTGGCTGCAACTGAATATGTTAGTGAGGTACATCGGGCAGAAGGAGGAGCCCACAACTCTCGATGCAGCCTAGTCAATACCATTGTCTTCAGAGAAGATGGAAGCGGGTGTCTCGCAGTGGGTATTCTCGTTATCGACGCGAGCAGATGACACTCCGTGGGCAACGTCATGCTCGTGGCTGATATTATCGTCCCGGGAAGAAGCAGCAGTAGTAGTCTCTCTGTAGACTTTCGCTTTGCGCGTCTGTGGCTGCGTCAGCCAGGAGCTTGCAAGGTACAGAGACACTCTCACCGCTTCATTCATCACCTTCGTGTGGTGCTGGCAGATAGTCAAGGCAATCCAATGTCCATGAGCTCGTCCCAGCACAGAGACAGCCTTTTCCAAGTTGTGAATGACCGTCTAGAGCTTCCCAACGTTGTGGTGACGCCATGTGATCGTCCTATCTTGCGCATCGACCACAATCTGGTGAGTGTCTATCAGTTACCGTGCATGTGCAGTGATGTTGTCCCATGTGGCATCGCGTAATGGCGTTCGTGGCCAGATTCCCATTGCGAGTTGTAGTGTCTTTGTAGAGGGACTGTCGGTTCTAGAGAAGCCATGCGACGTGCGCTTGGATCTTGATGGTATATCGATACGCTCAATAGATCCTGCAAGCCTGTTGTAGTCGTCGAGACTGTCTGTGGGAGACTCCTCTTCCTATCTAGGTCAGTCGAAGGTATCGAGCTTGTAGCGTGCACTGCTCACGCGAGTAGAGGACGACATGTCTTGAGAAGAGTGATCGAGCACCTTCAAATGCCACAGGCTCGGATGTGTAAGCTCAAGGACAGCGAGGTGTTGTCTACAAGCAGCAAGACGGTGCAGAGCAGATGCGTGTGCTGGTCATCCCATCTCGTCCTGAGAGACAAGACAAGACTGAAGCAAAACGCCAAAGTCGACGATTCTCAAGATTCGCTAGCGCTACACTCATCCAGTTTTCAGCTTACAAACGCCAATTTGTGATCGTGGCCAAGATATCAAGTGGCTAGTCGTCAGAGCACCACAAAGACCTTCGTTGTAAAGTGTGCTGCGAATGACCTCCATTCACGAAGCAAGGTCGCGTTCAGTGAGCAGACGCATGAAGCGCCCGATGTTGACGACAATGCAATAGTGAGCTATGGGGAAGTTTTCTATCTGTTTGAACACGATAGCAGGCATTTTGCGATCATCAAGGTCTCGAAGAGCAAGTTGTCGTGCGGCGCAAAGTCTCTCAGCAAGCAAGGACACATATTGCAGGTCATCGCGCGAGTTTTCCGTCTTCTTGAATCAACTGGCCAATTTGAGAGAACAGGGCTCGACAAGAAAAGAGCAGCAGGCAAGCTGCTTAAGCAAAAACGGCGCGTACGAGGGCAGAAGCACTCTTCATGGGTAGCTGAGGGCTATCGAATCCAGTATAGATAGCTTCTAGATTTGATTATGAGCGGATGTCGGCCTCTGTTCACTTGATAACAGTGATTGACTTGTGTGTTGTCTGCCTTTTGGCGTGGCTCAGTGATCCGCCTCTTCATATCCGCTGGTTTTCCTCCGGTGTGCAAGTTTGGAAGTCGGTTGGCTCCGGTAATCCGCTGTGCTTGGAAAATTTCTCACGGTAATCCGCCGGTTGGCTCTGGTACACTCCGGTAAGTTTTCCGTAGGGATGCGATGCGAACTCCTAATAGGTCTGACAGGTTATGAGCCTTGCGCTGGCGTTGCGTAGTGATGGCAGAACACGAACTTATGGGAAAGGCTTCGAAGCACAGTATCACCGCACAAGGAGGTTGCAGGATAGCTGTTGCGGGAATTCGAAGCTGGGTGAAGTGTTAGATATAAAATGAGCTTCGAGATTCTGCGGGATTCGAAGTTGGGTCCAGGAGGTGTCTCCTGATGAGCACTGACTCCTGGATGAGGCCTTGGATTCGGGGTTTAAAGAGCTGCAGCGGTGTCCTCTAGGGACTAGTCACTTTTGGCTCAACGGGAATGCGATGCGAACTCCGAATAGGTCTGACATATCTTTCCCCTGAAGTTGCATCACTCGTCTTCAAACAGGCGCCAATGCCCATTGACCACCTAGATCTACATTCCTCCAAGCACACTCAGTCAACTTGGCTGCAGTAGAAGGCATCATCTCAGAGCAATTTTCATTCTGTCCTGACCATCTCAGCAACGATGTTTGAACAATCTACCAACACACTCTTCGTCCTTGCTCAGACGTTCGCTTTTCTCCAGATGCACTTTGTCTTTTTCACTGGACTTGTCAATACTGCAGCTGGCATCTCAATTGATCCCGCAAATTCTTGCACGGCATATTGGCTCGAGCTTGCAATTGATCTGCCGGCATATTCCTGGTGCAAGAACTGCGCATACAATCTTCATTCAGGATCTGGAAACGAGATTCCGGCTACCAGTAACCATAAAGACGCTGGCGACATTGAGCATCACGGTGATTACAATGCCTGTTATTATGTCGCGATTGACGATCGATGCCACCAAACAGACCACGAGAGTTACTTTCAAGAGCGTGTTGCCGATGACAAGGGGAAGTTTGGCATTTTCTGTCAGTCAAAATCATTGCAAAAGCATCCTTCGTTACTCCCTATGAATGCGTTCCTGTCGCTGGGCCGGCAAGTGCACTGGAACCTCAAGACGCCCAAAGATGGGATCTGTCAAGTTCAGTATGCTGATATTCCCCCAGAACCCGCCTATTGGCTCGCCTATGGCAAGGACCGTAAATTGACGGACGACACCTGCCCCTTTGTTCTACAGACCCAGCAGGGAATCAACGATCGCAACAAACAGAGTGGTATTCTCTATGGCTATGATCGTGACGACTCCGTATTTGAGACGCCTTGGACTATCGAATCATACGAGCCTTGCTATTTTATCCTTCCACCTGCAGTTCCTCACGCAAGCTGTCCAAACTCTGGCAATTATGTTGATGATTTCTTTCAAGTCACGCTTAATGATGTCGCAGGGGAGGTTGAGATTGTTTGCCCGCAAGTGAATGATAATCGGACATATCGTGAGCCTGTTGCGACGCATTTCAGACCTTCTTGGAGAATTAACATGTTTACAGGCTCTTGGGAGTTTGAGGCGGCTGACATATGAGGCCGTCCTTTGCAAGGAACTATATCGCAGATTGCAAAAGTGTCTTCCATCGACGTGCCTTCTCTACTTTGCTTTTCTTTCTAAATTCCGAGAGACTCAGCTATAGACATTGAATTGATAATTACTCGCTCTCTTCTACGTTTCTCCGGGCTCAGATTTGCTATACTGTAATGACCACGCAGATCTGACCACCTTAGCCCGCAGCTGTTACACTGCCTGGTTCGGTCTCGCTGGCAGTTCCCTGTTTCTTTGTTCTCTTTGTTCTCGCTCGTACTCTCAAGACGAACATCTCATCTCAACCTATCAGCTACGCTGCTCACATCTCGACCTATCAGCTACGCTGCCCACACGTCATTCAACCTGGTTTCATGCAGAGTTCTCTTGCTCTCGCTCTGCCCTCGTCATCTCGCTCCTCTTGCAATCCGCTCTCCCGCATGAGCCTGATGGATATAAGAGGACAGCCTTCTGCTGTCTTCTGCTCTTTAGTTTACAATTCATTATCTACCCTTAGTCCTTGTCAAAGTCCTGTCCTCAGCGCAAGCCATCTTCGTCCCTCATCACCTAGATCCTTACATATACACATGTCCCAGCGTTGATACTGTTCATCGGCGATGGTGTGCGCCTATCTTGTTGCTTGCCTCATCTTGCTGTAGCTGGTTGTGCGAACCATGACCTTCTCTTGACCGAGACACTCTCATATGCGCCTCCACATACAACTAGAGCTCTACTCGCAGGGGAACGCGCACGCTTTTGTTGCTTGCTATTGTTAGCCTTGGCCTGCGCTGCGGCTGCGTTCTAAGTGAGCTTTCCCATTTCCGCCGCGAGTCTCAAGGTCAGCGGATAAGAAAGCAGAGCTTCACTTACAGGTTGAGCATCAGCTCATGCTCGTTGCCATTAGCATCGTCTGCGGCAATCGGCTAGGTAGGTGATTTGTTGCGCGGTAATCGGCCGTAGGTACGCTGATTTGCAACAGCCACCTCTATTGGGTCTCCAGCTAAAGACTTAGCAACAGCTGCCTCCGCCGGGTCACTGGCGAGAGACTCAGCGGCGTCTTTTGGCAGCAACAACATCTGCCTTCCTTTTTTTCTGATATCTCTTGTTTGCAGAGACCTGTAGTATGAGCATGGAGGGTCGATCAGTTGTGCCACTCACAGATTCATGCATATTCTTCAGAAGGTCATTGAAAAGATACGACCATACAGGCGAGGCAGGCGCCACATCTGTCTCCATCGTCTCGCAAAGGAGCTGGACAGCGCCTTGGCGACGAACACCAAGCAGAATGTGCCAGCGTATGGATTTGGCAACAAGATCCATACTGCAGTGCTTCAGGACGCCATGTACAAGTCCCTTGACGAGACCTCGAATGCGGCGCCATTCGTGCTCGTGCTCAGGCACCTTCTTGCTCAGATCAAAGGCGTTCAGCATGTACTCTTCTGACTCGTTGGGAAGACCATTCGCTGTTGCTGTCACTGCTGCTACAGACTGATGCCCAGCCGCATGAGAGGAGTAATGGTGCCTGGTTGAAGCTGCTGGTGTAGGAGGCCCAAAGGTGTGCTGAGCCTCCAGGAAGAGGTCTTCAAGCAGCTCGGTATGGCACAGATTAGTGTGCTTGGGAATGGCGAGGATTGTCCCGCGCTCTGTGGCTTGAAATGCGGATGCCTCGAGAGCCAGATGGTGAGGCATGCCACGCTCGCGCATTGCTTGAACTGACTGTATTGTAGAAATGATGGTCGTTCTGTCGGGAGTGAGTGTAGCTAGGCAGTCTACGACAGTGTCGGGTGAGTTGAGTCTCGAGAGTCATGCTTTGCCACCTGCAGGTACTCATCATGACAGTGGTATTCCGATCAGCAGTCGGCGCAGAAGCCTCTAGGTTCAAGTACAAGGCGAGAGTCAACTGGACGAATGCCACAACAGAGAGCCGTGGTAGCTCAGATACATCACGAACTAGCGGTTGCGATAGTTGACAGCTTCACTACTGAGCAGAGAGTCTCTCTTTTGAAGGAAGCTTGAGGACTACAATGCAGGAGATGGTGCATCTGTATGCTTCCAATGAGCTTGAGCTACCCGAACTTTGTACATGGAGTGCTGGTGCTGCAGCTGCGACTCTGCGTTTGTCATGAAGACTCGAAGTTCGTCGCGAACTCACCTCAGAGATCTGGCATGGCGACGACGACGATACGACCCCCGCAGACGAAATTAACCAAGGCGTACTGACACGGTCATGGTGCAATGGCTCACCAGCCAGGTCGCCAGCTCCGCTGCTCCACTCAATGTATCGTGCTCCCGAAACGACTAAGGGGCACACACGCGATCCGCCAGCGGCATGCGCTAGCTGACGACGCTCGTCGACGACACCTTGAGAACGTTCCACGTGGACAGTCGAAGTCTGGGAATTCTACGATCCCTTTACGGTTCAATTCAAGTACCTCGATTGCTCTCTGGCTGCTGACCAGGACCAGCAGGTAGACATCACCGCCATTGCTTCAGCGGCACCGTGTAGCGACCACAATGGAGAGCCGAGACCTCTATGAACTACATCATGAGACCATCCAGCGAACATACTTCGATGATCAGGCGTTTGCGGCCGGTCTCACGGTAGGACCCAGACTGAAGCGCATGTAAATGGCCAGGGGCAGCGCATCTTGAGCGCACAGCATGTCGAGCAAATTGCCTTAATGATATCAGTCTTGAATGAAGCAGAATGCTTGTTGGTATCCCGAGGGCGCCGCGCAAGTCATCATTGAGTTTTGCGCTTGAATCGCGAGGTCTGCATGCCTCTGCTTCGCATACTGACGCCTCGTCAGTCGGAAATGCGAATTGTCAGTCTCTATCGCTACGGTACAACCATTCTCTTCCTCGTCAAGCTGCGCATCGTGGCGTAGCAGTCTGGTGTGATGGGGTTGTCAAGCGACACTTCATCCAACCAAGCTTTGCTGCATGAAACGACATTCCAAACTGTTTTGATCTCGCCGGTATTGTCTGAAATTACCCGACATTCATATAAATACCTCACTCTGATGCCATGCTGAGCCTGTCCATCGTTCGCAGTCGTTGCCACATCTTCGCACTCATAAACTTGGCCTCATGAGCTTGCACCCGCTCCATTGCCGTGCGTCTCCCCAAATTCATGCGTACTCACTGGTAGAAGAGTGTCTCGAGCATTACGATCCAAAGAATATAGGTTGCCTACTCACCTGAGCTTCCACAAACCGACCCAGACTCTTGGCTTAGTCAGCAAAATCGTTTTTTGCGGATATAAATTTGCAAGGCACACCTCCTGCACGACGGAGATTTGGCCGAGCGGTTAAGGCGAGTGATTAGAAATCACTTTCATTCGTGAGCGTAGGTTCGAGTCCTGCAGTCTTCGATATCTTTTTGGCTTTTTCGACTGCAAGCTGTCTGATCAGATGACACCTATTGCGGCGAGAAGAGCATATAAGATTAGGCATTGTTCGATATGATCGTCCCTAGGATTGAGGAATTATGAAAAGAGCAAGCCAGTAGAACCCTTTTTAAGCGACACGGGCTATGAAGCTCGTGAGCCCAATTTCATCGATTTGCAATGACGACTAATTGACAGGAGCGAGTCCTTCGAGGGGATGTTGGCAAACATACTGCCTGAACTTCTTCATTGCAAAGGGTTTGCATAATTGCACAATAGCTTCCAGAATCTTCATTTCTGTACGGCCAGGTCACCATCTCGCTCACAACAAGACTCCCTTGAGATTGTTCTGCAAGATAATATCCGTGACACTCGCCATGACACTTCTCAACAAAGTAGTATCTGTTGCATTGGTGAAATGGCTGTAAATGACACGCTCCGTCCGTTTTTTCGGATCTGCAAACTTGTGCTGCAAAAAGAGCATGCCCTCATCCGCCACTCTGCCATGCGATTGCGGTTTCCAGTCTGGAAACCACTTTTGAAACGACACACCACCATCACCATCGAGCTTGTCGCGGAAGAGATCCATCTTGTTGAGAAAAAGAATCATGCTCGTCTTGACGAACCACTGACTGCCGCATATCGCATCAAATAGCATCAGCGCTTCGCTCACTTGATTGGCACTGCGATCCTCCACAAGACACTGATCATAGCCGCTGAGGGAGGCAAGGAACAAAACTGCAGTCACTTGTTCAAAGCAATGGATCCACTTTTTCCGTTCTGAACGCTGACCACCGACGTCAAACATGCGATAGGATAATTCATGCAACTCAAACAACGTCTCCGTGATACCTGTTGTTTTGAGTCGGCAATGCAGAATGTCTTGGTCGCTGGGTATATAATCTGGTGCAAAGAGAGCGTCGAGCTGGTTGTAGAAATAGTAGACATTGTCGTGTAGTGCGTATTCGTTGCCACGTAGAGCAACTTCTTGGATACCTTCATCTTGCCACATGCGCGTCATGGCGCCATAGAATGCTGCCGGAAGAGGTTCATTGCGCTCAATTTCATAGTCGCGCAAGAACAAGTCAATATAGTCTTCGTTCTCTTGCCGTAGCTCAACCTCAAGCAACTCCATTGCTTCTAGCATTGTTCTCATGGACACGAGCAGATTTTGAAAGACAACTGTCCGCCAATGTTGCCGCTCTTGTACGGAAAAGCCAGATGCATGGATGAGCCGCATCTGCTTCAGCACTGTTGTTTTACCAGATTCACCAGCACCCAGTAGCAGGATCTTGACTTCACGATGGAGTTTGCGCTCCGCCAAGGCGAGTTCCTTGTTGATTTGACGGTTGTATTCAGCTTCTCCTGCAATAGGCGCCGGTAGCGGATCAAGCGCGACCTGCGCAATTCGTGAACGATGCGCATCTTTTGGCGGCGGCGCTGGCGGTGAAGAGACGCAGCTTCCCATACCGTGGAATGTGCGTCGTTACTGTCGATTGCTGAGTGTTGCGGCCGTTGCAGGTAATAACAGTCCGCATCACGGTGTCGCTGTGTCTTGCTTGTTGTGCACAAAGACCCCCTCTTGACGTCCAAGGTGGGTAATTTTTGACAACCAAAAAAGTTCACGAAATGGAGTGAAATGCATCAATGTGGTGCAAGCTGCGTTCGTGTTTCTCATTGAGAAAGAGCCAGTCTTGTAGCGTATTGACAAAGGAGTCCTTGTCTGACTTCTTTGCCGGCACGGCTTCCTCACCCGTGGAAGTCAAGTACGGCGCGTACAGGTATGGGATGAGCAGTGCCATTTCATTGCTTGACTGAGTAAAGGCCAAGACATGCACGTACTCATACCCTTCCTTGAAAGGATAGGGCAATGGTTCGGACAGCATGATTTGCGAGACGCGATTGAAGTCCATGCCGCTGGCAATCTCGAGCCTGTTGATGACTTTGAGCTTGCGCTTCTTTGTGCGACCAGACTTGTTGGTGTCCTTGCCATCTAGCTCTTCAAGCACGACACCACAGTTCTTGAGAGGCAGAGGGATAGCTCGTGATCCAGCTTCCTTGATACGGGCACATTCAGCATCGACAGTCTCCTTGATCCACTGCTTTGCCTGAGAAGAGGCAAGTTCAGAGCCATGGTCAGCAGTGTCGGTGTGCCCGTCTACTAGTTTGGGAGCCGCCATAGTGCTTAGACTATAGCTTGTATATGAGCTACAGATTACAGGCACCGGCAAGCTGGTTGAGTACTCTGTGACTTTGGCATGTGCACGCGGTATTTAGCTTTTGCATTCCGCGCCCAATTTCTCACACTCAACAACTTCCCCTTCCTGGACTGAACGGCAACTCCGTGAGCCTGATTAGCTCGACAAACGACAGAGCCAGGGAGCCTAGAACTAGAAGCAAAAGCACAGGGCGACGACGATCATACTGCTAGCTACTCTGTCAATGCCATTTGTACCCGCATGCTTGTGATCTGCTACGGAGTCTGTTCTGCACTGCTAATGATGCTATTACTCTCACAGACTACAGCTGTGTATACTTGTAGGCGTGACGGTCAACAACTGCACCCCACTTCTTGTCCTGACTGGGCCATCCTGGCTTGTTTCAGCCCGCGCTTTTCCAAGTTAAGCTTTCCCTCAAAGCTTTGCCTATCTTGAATCTTGATTCCCGGTTCAATCATCAATCGTCAATGAAAACAAACCGCCAGATTCTCACTGGACTCGTCACTCGCGGCCGGAGATCCATTTTACAAAGAAGCTTAAGCTGAATCTTGCCTGTCTGGCTTTGTGGCAAGTTTGTGCTGATCGCAGATGGCTGCGCAAGACACATGCAGCCGTGCCTGATTCCTAGAGGCCGCTACAGATAAAGACCTCTTGGCTCGCCATTCTACGCCCGACAACCGCATATACTTTTAAGATCGCAGCGAATCTACCCTACTGCTCATCAAGAGGCTCGGTGAACCAGCTATCCGCTACACCTGCCTCGTCTGCATCGCAAGAGTCTCAAGCGTGGCCGTGACGACTGGCAACCACACTGAGCGGCCGCATGCAAACATGACCTCTCAAGCAACACCGCACCATACCTATGCCCTCCGGTCCGTTACCACATTACCAGACCTCGCAACAGACGAACATCGTCAACCGCGTCGCAAAACCAGTATGTGGAATCTGTTCAAACGGCGTGGCCCTGTAGAAGATCAACAACAACCACTTCCCTCGCCGCGAGACGCATTCCGGTCAGGTAGTGGTAGTAGTGGGCGGGCATCGCCTTCGCCATCCCTTGCATCTACCATTCAAACACCCTCCAGTCAAGCAAGTCTGCAGAACACTGCTTCGCATCAGCCGGGTGATTTGTTCAACGAGATACCAAGGATGAGTGGTGAAGTAAGGCCGGCGCGTGTCTTGCGCAGTACCAAGTCGCACTACAACTTACGCACGAATCGTTCCGTGTTTGCCCTGGAAAGCTGGGAGGCTGCTGAATTTGAGACATCAAGTCATGTCTCGTGGGTCACGTCAACTGGACGCCGACAGATTGGCTTGTGCGATTGAATTTCTTGAACAAAGCAATGTTTTTGAAAGTCATTTGAATACATTAAAGAATGCTCGCTGGCTCGAGCTGTTGCAATTCTAACAAGAAAACAAGCAAGATGTATACCCCCATTTCCCCTTGTTCATACAGTCAAGATACAATACAGTTGTAATTAACTCGTTGATGGACGAAGCCTGGGCCGTTGTGCTTGACTGAAGCTCTGCTTCCTGCGTTCCTCGTCGCGTTTCGCGATAAAGTAAGAGAGAAGAGGGCCACCAGTCGGTGTACCGTGATGTTGAGGCATGTAAGAAGATGAACGCTTCGTTGCCAGCAACGGTGTCGATTCTGTCAATGCAGAGATGGTGCGTCTCAGTTGTTGTACTTTTGTGGTGGGCTCCGGTTCTGAGATGGGTTCTGGTGTTGAAGCTTCTGCGTCACGGCTACTGGGTACGCTTCGACCAGATGAGATGAGCCAAACGCCGAGAAAGGTGAGCAGACAGCCACCGATGAGTGTAGCGATGGTCTTGGTAGACATACGAGCAAAATCCTGATACAAGATGGCGGATCCCAGAATTGTCGATATTGTAAAGAGGACGAATTGAGTGGGAATGACTTGTGTAGAATCGAAGCGTGCGAGGGCCCGGTTGAGGTATGTCACTTGAAGTACGGCTGTAGCAATCAAGACGGCCGCCATGATGTAAAAGATGGGATACTTGAATGCGTTGACCAGCAAGATGGACAGCAGCGAGCTGACACCTTTTGTAGAGAGCGCAGTGAACCCACCAAGGAGGGCAACAAGGCCAAGATCAATCAAGATATTTTGCTCGCCCCGGGTCCTGGATAGTCGTGCAAGGACAAGCATGAGGCAAACTGAGATGACGAGGTAGATTTGGAATGGCAGCTGCCCGACAGCCTTCCAGATCTGCTTTGGCTTGAGCTCAGGCTGGTCGGGCGGTACTGAAGAGACGACTGTAACGGCACCACCAATGGCGATAGCGACGCCTAAGAGATCAATCCGTCGAAAGCGCTCCTTGAGCAAAAGAGGTGCAAGGAACACATTCGCAATGAGGGCCGTTGTGCCGAGTCTAGTATTAGCTTGTAGCCAGAACAACAGTCATCTCATACGGCGCGACAATGGAAGCCCTAGCATTAGCGATCATCCTTGTGGACAGAGAAGTCTTACGGTGCGAATGCATACGCCAAGAAGTTGCCCGTTTCTCCAATAACCATGAGTATCATACCGGCCCACCACCATCCACTGCGGAGATACGAAGATCCCTTCTCTGACGCGCCATCCGGATCCCGACTATCCTGACTTCCCAGCCCAGCTGCGGTGTCCAGCTTCTTATGCGCCAGTCTTTGTACATTGAGGGAGAGAGAGACGACTACATTACCACAGATACTGAGAAGAGGCCCGAGCCACGGCCGATCTGTTTTCATTGACCCCCAGGCGTCTGGCAGACTGATGCTGCTGGTAGAGACTGCGCTCATCTGCTCGAAATTTAAAGTTCACTTTTATCGGCCACAGGAAGCAGGACGACGACCAAATACGACCAGCTGCAGAGGGGTGCTTGCTAGATATACACAGGCTACTCTCTCCAGGGTGTAAGTTTGGAACTGCCGGCACTCTGCTTGACTGCGAAACGGCACGCGTTGCGTATTCGCACATCCAATGCTTGCCATCGCTTGCCAATGTTGCTCTCTTTGTCGCCTCCTTGACTATCCATTCCGAGATGTCCGACGGTGACCTTGCTCAATGCCTGTGCCCAAGCAGGCATGAAAGTCTTGCCTCAGTGAACGCTCACGTCGACCGATTCTACACTCATTGCAAGGACACGAGTGGTGTGTCAATTCTTCCCTTTTCTTCGTCGATTCATGGAATCTTCTTTTTAGGAAGTAAAGTGTCACTCCTGAGCTTTGTTTCATGGGCTCACTGACACTGAGCCTCACTCATATGCCACGTTCTCTGTGTGCGCATAAAACCCCTTATTGGCGGGAGCGAATGTCCCACTCTTGTTTCCCATTCATTACAAGTCTTCTTCCCAGCTACCACTTGGCAGTGTACCTATACCTGTGACCGTTTCCCTCACAGATCCCAAACCAAGCACTACACACTCATCCCACACCAGAAGTCACTCCTATCACTTCTGATGTGGAAGGCCGAATCGCCATTATCAATGCGAACGGTCATGGCTTTGACCTGCATGCTGGTCAACATGGTCCCTGAAGCCATCGCAGCAGATCAAGCATGCTGGCTGGCGATGGTGGAAAGCGGATTCGACATCGACCTCACGAAACCGGGCTTTCTCCGCGCTCCTTCCTGCCCACTCATGCTGCAGTGCTCCAACGACGCTGCAGAGGTCCCCTGCGTCACGAATTCAGCAAGGCACGCCGACTGCAGGCTGATTGATAAGCCTGACGATATTCTCAACCAAGGACTCTGCAATCCGGACTGGTTCACGACTCCTGATGGTCCTTATCGTCAGACTGGTATTCTTTGTGCTTATCGAGGCCTATCAAGGGGACGCAATCATTGGTACAAATGGTTTCCCACACTCGTTAAGCATTCATACCTCTGTTTCAATGATGTGGGCGAACCCGGGAAGCCCGATTGGCAAACCAAGTTTATCGGCAGACCTCAAGAATAAGTGTCGTCTCTGTCTGCGTTTGCCTTCTCTTCCTCGTTACCTGGTGCCTTTGGATGCGCTTCTCTGCAGTGCCTTTAGGTATTATAGTAACTTTTGTTTTCAAAGGTGTGAGCTACGCACAAGCGAACAGAGGATCAACGCCACCCACAAAAGTCAAGTGCAATTCATTGATCATGATTGTATTGCTACGGATTGAAGGTCATGTGTGCTAGTTTCTGCAGAGACGAAAAGAAAGAGCCGCTCCAGTGAAGCAATCAAGAGTTTGTGAGCCTCTTGAGGGACTTCTCCAACTCTTCGAGATTGTCTGTCTTGCACTGTGTGATGGGCGTCATGAGAGAATCCGAGATGGACTTCATCTCATTGAAAGAGCGATCATCATGCACAAAACAGATACTCCATCCCAAACGGCCAAAGCGTCCAGTCCTCCCAATTCGGTGCAGATAGGTTTCAGGATCCGGTGTACCATCTTGTGTGGTGGGTAGATCGTAATTCACCACCATGTTCACTTGTAGAACATCAATACCACGAGCAATGACATTTGTCGTGATAAGGACTTTCTTTTCACCCTCCCTGAACTGTCTCATAATGTCATCTCTCTCTGCGCCTTCTTTTGCACCATGCAAGGAAATGACTTGATGGCCATCATCAGTCATTCGCTGAGCAATCTCATCGGCCGTATCACGCCTGCGAACGAAGATGATGGATTGACCCACCGTCAACAGTCCATACAAATCTGATAGCACCTGGTACTTTTGCGACTCTGATGCACAATCCATCCAGAGTTGCTTGATACCCTCAACAGAAAGCTCTTCCGTCTTCAAGCGAATTTGATTTGCACCAGGAGCGAATCGTTCAGCAAAGACCATGACGTCCTCGGGGAATGTTGCTGAGAAGAGAACGCGCTGTGCCGTGCTCGGAACAAGCGATTTGATTTTCAGGGATTGAGAGCCTAGTCCCTCTTGATCCAGCATATTGTCCGCTTCATCCAGTACCAGAACTTTCACATCTCGAGTCGACAAGGCATTACGCTTGATCACATCCATCACCGTACCGGGGGTGCCCACCACGATTTGTGCGTTAATGCGCTCGCCACGCTGCAACGTATCTTTTAGTGCCATGGCTGTGGTGACACCACGATACTTCCCCATCTCCGTAACAGAGTCCATAATTTGACGTGCGAGTTCCCGTGACGGTGCCACACAAATCGCTTGTACGGCGTGCTGTGTCACATCTACACGGGAGAGCATCGTCAAAACGAATGCAGCAGTCTTACCTGTACCAGACTGCGACTGACCAATCATGTTTTTTGGCGGGTCTGCAAGAAGGAGCGGCAGAGCTCGCTCTTGGATCTTGGAGGGTTTGAGAAATCCCATTGCGTAGATACCCTTCAACAACTCTGGAGCAAGTGGGAGCTGCTCAAATGTTTTAACGGAGTAGAGTGGTGAGTCTGGATCACCTTGGATATCGGCGAGTTTGACCTTGACATCGTGTTTGGGTTCAATGAGGTCTGCCTTGTGCTCGATGCCCATGTTGACGCCGCCATTAGCAGTCGGTGTTTTGCCATCAGATGTGCCATTGGGGGCAGGTGCCTTTTCATCTGCTTTCTTCTTGGTGAGGGATGTGGCTGCGACGCCGGAAGAGAGCTTGAGAACACCGTCATCCTCGTCGTCGTCCATCTGGTCGGCCCAGGATTTGCTGGTCTCTGCGGTGGTTGGCCTTGGGTCCGCCATATGCGCAGTGGCTGTACTTGTGTCTGCCTTGAGTGTGCTTGTGTCTGCTATGCCTGTAGCTGCTCCTGGACGCCTTGAGGGGATGGACCACTTGGTTCAAGTTGGTTGATGTGGTGGTGGTTGAGTTGAGTTTCTCTCGCCCACAACAAGAAACAAGAAAGACGCAGCAGCAGACGAGAGAGCAAGAGACCAAGAGGGCAGAGAGACCCTCCAGCATGAGGGAAATCATCGTACGGCGCTCTTACATATCCTGCATATCCAACTGACCATCCAGACAATCCAGGCCGGGCAATGCGGCAACCAAATCGGCTCACAGTTCTGGCAACAACTCTGTCTCGAGCATGGCATCAGTCAGGACGGCAACTTACAAGACTTTGCAACCGAGATTGGTGATCGCAAGGATGTCTTCTTCTATCAGGTACGCGACGATTCCCTTTTCAAGCTTAAAAGTCGCGTATATTGACTATAACCCAGGCAGACGATACGCGCTATGTCCCGCGCGCGCTTTTGATTGACTTGGAACCACGCGTCCTCGATACAATCCGTCAAGGACCCTTTGGCGGCATCTACAATGCAGAAAACATCTTCACCACACGCGACGGCGGTGGTGCGGGTAATATCTGGGCGAATGGCTACGCGCAAGGAGAAACGGTCGCTGAGGATATCATGGAGATGATTGACCGTGAGGCAGAGGGGAGTGACTCGTTGGAAGGTTACTCTTTGCTTCACTCCATTGCTGGTGGTACAGGCTCTGGCTTGGGTTCCTTTCTGCTGGAGCGTCTCAATGATCGATACCCAAAGAAACTCATTCAGACATACAGCGTGTTTCCAGCCAACGAGGCAGGTCAGTCGGATGTCGTGGTACAACCCTACAACTCTATCCTTGCACTCAAGCGGCTCACGCAAAACGCAGACAGTGTCGTGGTCCTGGACAATAGCGCCTTGACCAAAATTGCTTCTGACCGTCTCCATGTCTCGCAGCCAAGCTTTGAACAAACCAATCAACTCGTTTCAACAGTCATGGCAGCATCGACACAGACGCTGCGATACCCAGGATACATGAATAACGACATGGTGGGCATGATTGCTTCATTGGTGCCGACCCCAAGGCTACACTACCTCGCAACGAGCTATACGCCTTTCATGGATGAATCCACTGAGGCTGGCAAATTGGTGCGTAAAACAACCGTACTCGATGTCATGCGACGCCTGCTCAAACCACAATCACGCATGATTACGGTGGCGAAACCCTCTAAAAAGGCATGCTTCATTTCATGCTTCAATGTGATACAAGGTGAGGCAGACCCAGCTGACGTTCACAAATCACTGTTGCGCATCAGAGAAGCAAAGATGGCGACGTTCATTCCATGGGGTCCAGCAAGTATTCAGGTGGCTTTGACAAAGAAGTCACCGTATGTCAAGACGCAACATCGCGTCAGTGGTCTCATGCTGTCCAATCATACCCACATGGCAAGTGTCTTCAAGACAACCTTGGATCAATACAATCAGCTTCGCAAACGTGGTGCCTTCTTGGACGCGTATCGCAAGTTCCCCATGTTCTCTGATACGCTTGAAGAGTTTGACGATGCAAAAGAGGTCTTGGTGAGGCAGATTGAGGAGTACGAGTCGGCAGAAACGAAGAATTACCTTGAACGCTAGACACGACTCAATCAGCCATGCCATGTACATGTACACTATGTAAAATAGGGCGAGACGAGTATCGCCAAGTCTTCCACTTCGACCTCCTCCTTGACCTCTTCCTTTTGCAAAACATCACCAGCCTCTGTCTTGACTTCAGTTTTGATCTCCGTCTTGACCACCACTTTCCGCTTCTTACCAGGCCGGTCAGCAATTTCACTCGGACACCGCCCGGTCCCACTCAACGTACACGCGCTGCACCGCCGTCCTCGTGGTAAACATACCATCTGGCCAAATCCGACCAGCATGTGATTCACTTCACTCCAGAGTTCCCTCGGTAACCACCCTTCCATCTGCATCCGCGTCTCTTGTGGATCACCATCCGTTGTGACGCCTGCAATGGTATTATCCGGTGATGCCGTATTTGCCCAGCCTAATCGATTTGCAATACGATGAACATGCACATCAACTCCAATACCTGTGACAATTCCCCAAGCGGAACGCATTGCTAAAGGTGCCATTTTGGGGCCAACGCCAGGTAAGGCCTTGATCATCTCTTCCTCGGTCTTTGGGATATCACCAGCAAAATCATCACGCAAGATTTGAGCAACGCGTTTCAGGTTCTTTGCCTTTGTATTGTGGAAGCCAACAGCCCAGATGAGTTGATTGAGGACTTGCTCATCCACCTCCAGCAACGACTCCAACGTCAGCCCACCCGGTAAATTCTCCTTGAGTTTCGTCATGGCTGCGAAATTCACCGTATCTTTCGTTTGACTTGATAAGATAAGTGAAACGAGACAATGGAGCCGCCGTGTACGTGCGTCCAAGTGGTCATGACCGTCGCAACCTTGTGTATCCACGGGTGCTTCTAGACCTGCACGTTGCTGCTTAATCAGTGCATACGTCGTTTGCCAATCTGCAGGGGGTGTAAATTCTGCTAGTGACGCTGCTTTCAATGCTGCTGCTTCGGCACGAGACCGTTTCGGTGAAGGAGAGATGCCTTGTTCGAGCTTTGGACGAACGGGCGTTGTTGTCTTTCTGGGAGAGATGCGTTTCGAGGGAGTCGTCTTGGGAGGTGCTTCATCGTAGCTTGATTCAGAGCCACTGGACGCTGCACTGTAGGCTTGTTCTGTGTGATTCGAGCCCTCTGATGCGGTAGATTCTTGTTTGATCAGAGCAATAGCAGCTTGAGCAGATTTACGCCTCGACATGGTCAGACAGCAACGAGAAAGTAGCAGAAACAGATTAACAGAGCTGGTCAAAGGAGACTTCAACTTTTGTGTTTTAAATTTGAACTCTCGCCGCCCCTGTAGGACGCGACACCCAATCCACCATGACGCAGTATCAAGTCCCCAGGCGCCGTATCCTCTCGGATCAGGACCTGCAGCTCTTCCAAGACTCACCAGCGTATACCTCCCTTACTGACTTCATCGAGCAACTCAACACCGCCGTGGTTGGTAAACCGAATACCGCATCCTGCACTCTCTCACCAGCCGTTCAAGCCATCCTCGACCTCCTAGATGGCCTGCAACGACTCATTGAAGCGCATCCGCCCGTTGACAACGACAAGTCTCGGTTCGGCAACCCTGCATTTCGCGATTTCTACGACGCCGTACAAGAATGCGCTCCACGCCTACACACGGCCGTACCAGGGCTCGAGCCAGCGGCTGTTGAAGAAGTCGCTGGGTACCTCGGTGAGTCCTTTGGCAACAGGACACGTATCGACTATGGATCGGGCCATGAATTGAATTTCCTCTGCTATCTGCTATGTCTTCAGAAATTGGGTGTTGTGGGCGAGCAAGATAGTCAAGCTCTTGTTTTGCATGTCCTTTGGCGATATATGGCGCTTATGCGTAAGATCCAGCAAGCGTACTGGCTCGAACCCGCTGGTTCTCATGGGGTATGGGGATTGGATGACTATCACTTCCTACCATTCCTATTTGGTGCAGCTCAGCTCAGGAACCATAAACACCTTCGACCAAAGTCCATCCACGACGCAGACCTCTTGA
Source organism: Protomyces lactucae-debilis (assembly GCF_002105105.1). Classification (NCBI taxonomy): domain Eukaryota; kingdom Fungi; phylum Ascomycota; class Taphrinomycetes; order Taphrinales; family Protomycetaceae; genus Protomyces; species Protomyces lactucae-debilis. The sequence goes on from NW_024468015.1 coordinate 114,113, forward strand.
GCATGTACAAGGACGAGTACATGTATTTTGCGTGTATTGCCTTCATCAACAGTATCAAGACTGCGAGTCTACGTTGGCATTCACCCATGCTCGATGACATCTCCTCTGCCAAGACGTGGGAGAAGATCAACCTCGGCATGATCAAGATGTACAAGGCAGAAGTTCTTGCGAAGCTACCCATCATGCAGCACTTTTTATTTGGTAGCTTGATACAAGCTGCAGAGGGCATGACGCCGCCCGCAGCCGTCGATGAGGCAGGCAATGAGCATATCCACAATACTTGGGCAGACTGCTGCGGTATCAAAGTACCGAGTGCCATTGCTGCAAAGAACGCAGATGGCAGTGAACAGAAAATCAGACGCATGGATTGGGGCTAGTCATAGCTACATTCTGCATAGCATATACCACGAAGCATTGATCACGAAACCAAGTCTATAACGCCTCAATCAACTGCTTCATCTCCTTGACCCGCCCAGCCACCTGCTCTTGCGCCTCTTCGGTATTCGGCCGTACCATTGCTGCTGTCGTCTTGGGATGACTCGTGAGGTATTCGAGCCGCGCAACCAACTTCGTCTTGGACTCTGCAAACGCACCATTCGGCGTCACCATCATGCGATTCAACGCCTCAATCAATAAGACGCTCAACAGCAACTCATCACACGTCTCTGCATCCAATTGCTGCTTCGTGTGTGTCTCCTGCCATAACCCCAGACAACTTTCCAATTGTGGCGAGTACGCTTCCACCAACGTCGACAAGTCTGAACGCATCCGTACACCCAGCTCACGCACCAAACTGAGAGACAACGGCAAGATATGATGACTCCAAAGACGATGTAAGCGTGCTTGTGAGCCAAACCGAACATCACCTGCACGAATGGTCATACTCACGCGTGCATCGAGTAGTGCAGGTAGCAAACCTGCCGCCAAGACGAGTTCTGCAGCTGCGGGACAGACTTCTAGGATTTGTTCAAGAATACTGAGCGTTCCACACGCCAATTGTAAGGAAACGTCATCCTCTGGATCTGTTGCTGCAAAGACATGGATGGCGCGCGACAAGACCTCAGAACGAACCAATTCTTGCGCAAACGGTACACGGCTCAATTCGTATCGTTCTAGCAAGATCGCCATGGCAGCGCATAAAGCAGCAACGAGAGACAAATCTTCCAACGCAGGATGCATCAACACAGCAGGTGCAAAGACACCGACGGAAGTCTGGAAAACGGAATGTAGCACGCGGTGCAGCTGCGCAGGTTGTGCAGATTGGTCAGGTGCACCGGCGAGTAGCGTGACGAGCTCGCAACAAGACTGCAGGATGGGTCTTGCTTGCGCCAGTTGCATCGCATTAAGTTGCTGTGTGCCAGACGGTACAAGATTACCTGCAAGCGGTGCTGCATCATTGAGCAACTGAAGCCAGTCGCCTTGCATCTTGCTCGCTGCGAGTGCCTTGATGATGAGACCGGCTGTGACGCATCGCTCGACTTGCAGACCATGTAGCATGGGCATGTCAAAAGACTCACGTACCTGGAGCAGCGTTTGTGAGACGGCAAAAGCAAGCTTGAAATGCCGATCATCAAAAATGCGTGGCTCGATGGTCGCTGACAAGAGTAGATGCAGACCATGCGTACGCTGGAGTTGCGCCTCCAACAGCGACAAGTTGAAATTGGCAATGCGCACCTCTCGCACGAATGCATTCGTCTTGATTATGGGCTCAGCAAGAGACAAGTCATACAAGAAGCTCTCGCCATATGTTTGACGCCGCCAAGTCGCCTTTGATAAGGCTTGTAATTTGAAATCTGGATACTTTTGTGAAATGTTGCGACCGAGATTGCCATGCAGCGACGCACGATAGTGATCAACCATGAAGACAGATCGAGGGAGCGCATCAATGAGCTCCAGCAATTGCAAAGTCGTCGAAATGCGTTTCTCAGATTCCATGGCATTGAGATGCGCTGCTAGGATTTGTGCAATGTAGCCAGCACATTGTAAGCGATAGGCATTGCGCACGGTGACGACTTCATCGGACTGATTACTTGCATCTGCATTGGCCAACTTCAGTAACGCTTGAAGGGATGTCCAGAATTGCGTCTCTCCCTTGAGCTGATTAAAGACAATACTTGGCCAGGTCTGCGCAGCAGCGAGCACGGCTAGCACGCCACTCGTCAATTTCGGCGACCAAGTCTCCTCTCGAACAGTCTCAATGTGTTTCTGAATAGGACGCAGCAATGACCGATCTTTCGGCTGGTCCTTGTCGTCCGTCAACAAGTACAATGCAACACCTTCTTGTTCAGGTTGCATGAAGCGTACCAAGAAACCCCATAAAAGCTGTGAAGAAGCTTCAGTCATTCTACTCTCATCTTCCAGCATGGCCCACAGCGCACTGCGAAGAAGTTGCTTTTCCGACCCGAGATGGGCAAGGATAGACGGCGTTTGCGCATGCCAAGCGCGATCAATCAATGCTGTGAGAAGTCTGAGAATGGCGTCTTGTCGACCCGTCGAGAGCAGCCGTGCGAGTTGTGGCAGTCTCGCATATAATGATTTGTGTAACGCTGAGGGATTATCGTCAGGCGCTGTTTGTAGCAATATGCCAGCCATATTCAGCACAGCAGAATTGAAGTCCTCTGGTGTTTCTGCCTGTAGCGCTTCCTCGAGATTGGAGAGCGCTCCACGCGAAGCTTTGGTGCAATAAGTCTGTAAAATCATAGTGGCTGCTGGCTCAAGCGTCGCAACAAACCCTGTAAGCCGCCCAGCTAGCCGTAGATGTGTGCCGTACGTCAGCTGCAAGATACGACTGAACAGCTTCGCAGTGTCGGTACCCAGATCATGCTGTCTCGTTGCGTCAGCGTGCGGCCAGCTGAGATATGACTGAAAGACATGCGAAGCCATTTTCACTGCACCCAGAAGAAACTGCTGCTTGGCTTCTTGCAGGCGACTATCACTCGTCAGTGCGTGCTGAACGAGACAGGTAATGCTTGTATTGAACAATTTGAGCATGGCTCGTAGCATGGTATAATCGCCGTGTGCATATTCAGCAGAAGTGACCATATCCATAAGAAGTCCAGATTGACCATCCTTGCCAAATAATGGCAATTTGCCTACAAATGCCCAGACACTTTCAGGTAAGACTGGAAACACGGCACCGAAGAAGTGAGCACACTCGGTAGTGAGTGCCGTGTCAGTCTTTGAGATGAGCGCTTGCTCAAAGATTTCATAAACAGTCTGTTCTAAATCCTCTTGAGTCTCCTCAGCAATAGTCTGCAGGAATGCCTCTGCATCGTCACAACTCGCAACAATGTGGGAAAAGACGACGAGAACATCCATGATGAGATCACGGTGCTGCAAGACTGTTCTATTTTTCGCTGCAGCGTGCAGAATGCGTGCCAGGAAGAAGAGACAACTATACTCGTATTGCCAGAGAACAATGATTTTCGCACCTGAGGAGATGAGGAGACCACGGGTACCTAGTTCCAGTAAAATTTTGCCATGTCGTGTCCGTGGCGCAAACAAGACAAGGGGTTCAGTCAGCTGAATGACAGTTTGTGGGCCATCCTCGCCTGTTGTCGTGTATCCCTGGAATCCTGTCGGCAGCGTCTGTGTAAATGTATTGAAGCGTTCCAAATAAGCAATGGTCTTGCTACCACTCATTGAGAGCGCTTTTAGTATTTGAAGGAGAGGCTTGTGGTCATAAGGGAAATGCTGTCGTGCTGCATCAAGCATGCGCATCGTGGATGCTTCTTGCCATGCAATCTGAGCAAGCGCGCGCGATTTGACAAGCAGCCCAAATAGAGAAGCACTCGCACTGGATAGTTGGATATAAGGCACTGTTGCATGGAAGAAATCGAGCAAGACGACACGATACTTTTCGTCATACCGGCTCGTTGGCAGGGCTTCACAGATTTCAACGACATTTTCATAGACGTTCGCTTCGACTGACAGCTCAATGAGGTACCGATAGGAGTCTGAGCTGTCGCTGGCAAAGAGCGTGTCGAGGGCTGATTGATAGGTTGGGTCATGCTGTTCGCCATCTTCGATGCGTTGCAAATAGTGGTGGAGATACATGCCCCAAGCCATACTGACTGTCAGTCCTATCCGTTTTGTGGACATATCCAGCACTGTCTTGTGAATCTCAGCGAGCAGCTTGGGTGATGCGAGAAAGAAGCGCGAGTCGAGGGTCGATGCGTCCAGCTTGACGTTCCGCGCAGACGCAATGATTTCGAGAAAAATGAGTAGTGCTTGAGAGGTGCATTGCGCAATATACGCTGGCTTTGCATGTCGATAGTGCGCTGTAGAGAGGTACGTCGTCGAGTGCATCAACTTGATGAAACGTGCCACAAACGCTGACGTGGTCGGGACTTGGCTGTACAAGGCAAAGAAGAGGATGTCTAGTAGAATGGTCGCTTCAATATCCAGCTCGCCTTCGAGACACGCTAAGCATTGATCAAGTAGCGGCTCATATGCGCGCAGATGCAGACACAGCTCTTCGTCTTCTGCAGATTGGCCAGCAAGAGCATCTCTCGCGCGAGTAAGTAATGCCGGACTTAGATGTCGCGTCTCAAGGGCCTCTGCAAAGCGCTTGATGAAGAGAGAGCCCATGCCCTGTAGGCCTGTCGCTGTCCTCTCTTCTTGTATGTCGAGTCGCTTCTTCTTTCTCGTGGTCGCGACGCGATAAAGGCAGTCACATAAAACATCAGGCACCTGCTATCTATCTAATCTACTCATTGGGATTGTCAAAGAATTTGGTGAAACTGTGCTGGCTGCCGAGCTCGTCAATCCTGGCCACATCAGCAGCATCCAGCTCAAAGTCAGCAACCGTCAATTGCTCCTTCATGCGGTCTCTTTTGGAGGATGTGGTGATGATAATGTTGCCCTTCTGGATATTCCATCGCAGTACTCTTGTTAGCATAAGTATACTGCAATAAAGGTACTTACAGATGAGGCCTTCTGATCTGCTGTACTTCTTTGCCAATTCAGAAATGTATGGCGACAGGGGTCCATCCTTGGCATGTAGCATGGGCACAAGTGGCCCGTAAGATTCACCGCGGATGCCATGCTGCTTCATCAAATCATGCAGTCCAGGCGTGGCATGATACGGGTGACACTCGACCTGGTTGGCAAAGACGGGCTTTGTGGCGACTTTGAGGACACGTTGGATGTCCTTGACCCGGAAGTTGGACACACCAATGTGCTTGGCAAGTTTGAGGTCGACACACTGCTCCATTGCCTGCCAGACATCCTCAATCTTTCCTTCACCCTTGTCATCGAAGTACGGCATGTGAATTAGATAGAGATCCACAAACAACGTCTGCAGCTTCTCGAGGGATGCCTTGAGTGCACCGACAGCGTCTGCCACGCCCATGTGCACTTTGGTCGTGATCCAAAGGTCTTCTCGATTGATGCCATGCTCCGTCCAAGCAACGCCGAAGTCCCGCTCATTTCTGTAGACTTCGGCATTGTCAAAGTGACGGTAACCAACATCGATGGCGATCTTGACTGCGTCGACGAGGGCCCTGTCGACGTCGCCCTCTTCCTTCTTGAACCATGCAGTCCCGATGCCGTAGCCGATCTGGGGGATGTCCTGTACCATATCCTATAGATCTATCCAAGATACACGCTAGATGTAGTCCTGGTCCTCTTGACCTCTTGACTTGTTTGGTTGTTGCCCCGCCTTCATGTGAGCTCCTCCCTCCCGTCACTTGGCAACAGAACGCGACGACCAGTGACCGCACCACCTCCGGCTCCAGCTCCTGCTCACCGGGCCTAGTACGGGCCATGGTCCTTACAAAGCTCAAGAATATAGGCAGAGGCTTCTCCTCTCAGGGAAAAGAGCCACAACAGCCTGCACTCGTGGTCAAGGCCAATATCATACAAGCCAAAGACCTCACTGCCAAAGATAGATCAGGCAAGAGCGACCCATACCTCGTCCTTGTGAGTCTTCCGCTCTGTTTTTATATACAATGTTCTAACACCTGCTAGCGACTCAATAATGCGAAATACACGACAAAAGTCATCAGCTCAAATTTGGATCCAATTTGGAACGAAGAAGCCGATCTCAGCATCAGCCATAATGCACGCGCCTATTTAATCGAGGCAACCTGCTGGGATAGAGATCGCTTCACACGCAAAGACTACCTCGGTGAATTCTCAGTCAACTTGAAGCACCACTTTGAATCCATGTCTGTTGCGAAATTAGAAACACATGCGCGATGGTATCCATTGAGTTCGTTTCGTCATGGTAGGCGTTCTAAGACTGTTTCTGGATCAGTCGAAGTAGCAATCTGGCTTGAAGATCCAAGCAATCCAGAAGCCACACCTGAAGAGCTTCGCGCGCTATGGCTCGCATTGACACGAGAAATCGAGGGACAAGTGGGTGCTGCGATTGCCAACGCACCACCGGATGAACCAGTGGGTATGCGTATGGCTGAAGATGAAGATTCGTCAGATGAGCCATTCCTTTCTGCGGACGAAGGAGTCGATGAAGGCTTCGATGATGTGGCGAGCTTGGCTTCTGATGTTTCACAACTCGAGGTCCTTGATTCAGATCTCGACAATGCCTCTGAGCTAGACTTGACACAGCCCAATGTCAAGGCTACCAAGACTTCTCGTCGCAAGAAACGCCGATTACGGCGTGCAAAAAGCAAAAAGCCATTCCATTTCAAAACCTCAGCAGATGGCGACGTGCTTGGTGTTGTCTTTCTTGAAATTGAATCTGCCAAGGACCTACCAAAAGAGCGCAACCTCACCAAAACAGGCTTTGACATGGATCCATTCGTCATTACCAGCTTTAGCAAAAAGACCTTTCGGACGCGCGTTGTACGACACTCGTTGAATCCAGTGTTTGGCGACAAACTCCTCTTTCAGGTGCACAAACACGAAGCGGGATACAACCTCAAGTTTACCATTGTCGATCGAGACAAGTTTAGTGGCAACGACCTCGTTGGTGAAGCAGTGATGAATGTGCAAGAGCTGATGGAGATTGGTCCTCACAAGGATGCAGTCACTGGACTTTACAGGCTGCCTAAAACTGCTGCAGTCAGCGTCTCTGATGCACCAGAGAAACGCCGTCTGCTTGGCCTGCGACGTCCAAAGCAAAAGCAGGCGTCTCAGGATGAGGAGGATGATGAAGAAGCAGTTGACAATATGGCACCTTTCGATCTGCCGCTGACGCTTGCTCGCAAGGACTTTTGGCAAGACAGGCACAAGCCAACGCTCCAAGTCAAGGCGAAGTTCATGCCATACCCTGCTTTGCGACAGCAGTTTTGGCGCGTCATGCTCAAGCATTTCGATTCAGATGAATCTAACAGCATCTCCAAGATTGAATTGACCACAATGCTTGATTCGTTGGGCGCAACGCTCAAAGATAGCACCGTGCAGTCCTTCTTTGATCGTTTCTCGCCCGTGCGCAGTATCGACAATGACGCTAACGCTATTGACGGGCAGACACTGACTGTCGATCAATGTGTTATCTGCCTCGAGGACATCCTGAACCACATGACTGCAAAGGGTGACAGTATTGCCAACAAGACACATTCCTCGTCTTCATCCTTTGTCAGTCGCACTTCTATGCCATTGCCTAAACGCCAATCATCACGAGACACAACACGGCCTGCATCGCCTGCACTCAGTAAATCATCATCACGACCGCCAAGCATCAAGACGAGCGACAAGCCTCCCTCGGAAGATACGCTCGCAGAGGTGGATGGACAAGATGAATACCTCATTTCTCTTACCCAATGTCCGCTTTGTCAACGCGCCAATATAGATCGCAAGAGTGCAGTCGATATTGTCACCCATCTTGCTACCTGTGCTAGTCAAGATTGGCGCAAAGTCGATCACCTCGTCATGGGCGACTTCATTACACCCTCCCAAGCACAGCGGAAATGGTACACAAAGATCATTTCAAAAGTCAGTTATGGCGGATACAAACTTGGTGCTAATTCAGCCAATATTCTGGTTCAAGACCGCATTACGGGTCAGGTACAGGAAGAGCGTATGTCTGTGTATGTACGTCTCGGTATTCGCTTGCTCTACAAAGGCATGAAGAGCAGTCGTATGGAGAGTAACCGTATTCGACGCATGCTCAAAACAATGAGTATCAAGCAGGGCATCAAGTACGACAGTCCGAGCTCTGCCAAGGATATCAAACCTTTCATTGCATTTCATCGACTCAACATGGATGAGGTGCTGGACCCTGTTGACTCGTTCAAAAGCTTCAATGAGTTCTTTTACCGCAAGCTGAAACCAGATGCACGACCTTGTACCGCACCAAATGATCCACGTATCGCTGTATCGCCTGCAGACTGTCGCTCTGTCGTCTTCAATACGCTGACCTCGGCCACTGAAATCTGGGTCAAGGGTCAACAATTCTCCATTGCAAGACTCTTTGGTGATGCATACCCGGAAGACGTCGCTCGATTTGAGAATGGCTCGTTCGGCATCTTTAGGCTTGCTCCACAAGACTACCATCGCTTCCACATTCCTGTCGACGGTACGCTTGGTATACCAAAGACCATCGAGGGACAATACTACACGGTCAATCCTATGGCCATTCGATCCAATTTGGACGTCTACGGCGAGAATGTACGCGTCTTGATACCAGTCGATACCAAGGAATTCGGTCGTGTCATGATCGTTTGTATTGGCGCCATGATGGTAGGCAGTACAGTCATCACTGCAGAACCTGGACCCGTCTCAAGAACAGACGAGCTTGGCTACTTCAAATTTGGTGGTTCCACCATCTTGCTCATCTTTGAGCCTGGTCGGTTTGAATTCGATACAGATCTGGTGCAGAATGCAACGGCGTCGCTGGAGACACTGTTGCGTATGGGCAGTTCAATTGGACACCCACCGGGTGTAGCTGATGCCCAACCTGAGAAGAAGGATAGTGTGACGATGGCAGAGAAGGAAGAGGCGAGTCGGCAGATTGCAGGCAGTATGCCCATGCCTGGCACTAAGGGCGAAGATGGCGTGTGGGCGGCGTTGAAAGATCCTGTGGAAGCGGCACGGAAGGCCAAAGAGGTTGTGTTGCCGCAGGCACATCACGTATCTTGAGATTTGAACAGGATGAAGTCTGCCTTATTTTTTGAAACACGAAGATGCTCAGCAGCACAATGTAGGTTGTGCCTTAGTGCAGACCAAGATCTTTCATGGCATTGATATTCGTTGAAAATCCGTTGTCAAGGACTGCAGGCTAAAGTCTTGGTGATATCGAAAGAGACGAGGTGTTAAGCTGTTTGTAAACTATCATCGCGATCGACAAAGTCCACTATTCAACCCAGGCCACCCTACACGCCTTTGTCACACCTTTGTGTGTCTCCTTAATAAACGCATATTGACCAAACGGATTTCCGACGTGCAGAGTCGTCCAACGAAGCGTTTCGTTTCCCTTTGTAGCGCAGGCTACGCCACCTTTATACCACGGCCCATTCCGCTCTATTTGGAAATCCTGTTGAAACCAATCCTCACCCGGTATCCTCCATCCATTTTTCTTACCATGTGGACAGTTCGCATTCCTTCGATTGACTAAATAGCAAATCATATCCTCCGTCTTGGGATCGTCTTTGATGTCGCCAATCTTGCCACCCGCCCTACGGGAAAATCGCTGGTGAAGACGAGTGCACACTGGTGACTCGCGGATGACTCGCGGGTGATAAACCGGTAACGCTGGTGAAATACTGGAGCAAACCGGAACACCACTTCCAGACGCTGGTGAAAAACCGGCGACCGACGGAAGACAAACAGCAGACGCTGGTGACTGCTGTTGCCTGCACTATAGCTACGCCTGTAGATAGCACGTGCGAGTAGACACATACGCTAGCATTCGTCCAGCTCATGCACAACTATTGAGACGGAAGCAATTCTACCTACGACGTGTCCAAACCACATGATTCCCCGATCTGCACGGCATGACTACCTGCAAATGCAACCATCGCTCGATGCAGATCGTAGAATCATGTGTTTTGCTAGACGTTAGCTATCCTACGAGAGCGGCTTTGTTCCCAAGGCTTCAAGAAGCAAGGAAGTGGAGTCGTCGGTGTGATGTGCTCGTTGTGAAGTTGGAGTTTGTTGGTTTTGAACTTTGGCCACTCTGCACGTCGGAAGCTCACGCTACTCGCGACCACAGTACGCAAGCGCTCCACTCTAGACGCGCATCTCTGCAGTCTCTCTTCCTTCGATTCTGTCTCTCAAGCGCGTCTGACCAGCAAAGTCAGATCAATGCTGTCCTGCGTGGCGCGGTAGAGTCCGACCTGCCAAGCAGAATGGACAGCCAACATCCTCAACCTTGACTCTGCAAGAGCGAAACAAGCAGCGCGTCTACTAGCTCTTGCTACAGATAATGAGCATGCTAGAGTCTTGCTCATTACCCTTGATCCAAGCGTCTTCCCCGCGTCGTTCACGGAACCAGCTCAGCAGCCTCAAGCTGGCATCGCAGCAGGTACTGCCGACAACGAACCCATGGCCTTATCAGACAGCTTCTCTATCTCTTCTGATACACCGCGCTGAGCCTAACGCATTCAGGAGGACGATCTAGACCGATCTGAATGCCTTGCACACGATACACGCATGACAAAGGATCCAGCACGACTACGACGCGTGTCAAGGGATAATTCCAAGCGCACTGAGATCCAGGCCGTCGAATCCAATCGCAAAGCGTCGCCGAGCTAAGGAAGGCAGTCCGTCATCTTGAACGCAACTTCACGTCGCTTGCCAGGGCACAAGCGAATTGGATCTCCATGGCCATTTTTCAGCATGGTGCCAAGAACTCGCCGTACGTGATGACGTCCAACAATCTACGCAACGTTCCCTACTGACAACAGCAATTGAGGCACAACAAGCGTTCGGCTGAGGCAGAGGCTGAGCAGCAGGAGATCGACGACGACAACGACGTGCAGACACATCAAGGACCACGGACCACGGACCACACGGAACATCGCGTCACGCCATGGGCAAGACGACGACAGCGATGTAGAAGCCCCACAACCACGTCGTACGGTACATTCATTCTTTCGCTGGTCTTGATTCATACTGACTACAACAGGGAAAACGCAACCGGCCGATGACGGCGAAAGTTCAGTTTCTCCAGGCTGCAGCGAATGACAGGAATGACCGCGCCGCCGCTGCCAGCGAGGTGGAACAAGCGCGGGAGCGTAGCAAGCGTGCAAGGCACCTTGCATGACAGTTGTAGGGTGGACGTAGTAAGCCTTCGTTGCTCTAGAGCTATCCCAGAACTATGTAAAGCCCTGGCTCGCCACCTGCAGCTCGCTGCGTACTAGTCACCAGCGATCGCCGGTTCTCACCCGTAAATCACCGGTTTACTACGCGTCAATCATCGCCTGTTTGTCACCAGCGCCATATTCTACCGTTTGTCGCCCGTTTATCACCCAGCGACAGTCTTCCGTTTATCACCGGTTTACCACCCGTGGAAATTTCCCGTAGGGCCGTTTCTCCAACCCCAGCGCGGACTTCTTGCGGGATGTAACCCTCATCCTTCGAGTTCTTTAGCTGAAATGGGCAAGTTATGGGCCAGTCGGCCTCCGGTATCGATGGATCCGCCTTGAGCCACCAGGCAGTACAGTCGTAATGTTTATTGTCACCATTGAAAATGCGGGAAATGGACCAGCTGCTGACATTTGCTACAAGCAAAAGCAGCAACGGGAGCTTCATGCCCAACAAAACCACAACCGCTGCTCGAATATTCAGCATAGTGACGGATAGACCAAGAGGGAAGACTTTGGTTTGTGAGAGAAGTTGTTGGTTGGGCCGTAAGAGAGGTCTGGGACTTGACGTGTTCAAATACTCCTGGTGCAGCGACTACTTTCAGGGGTAAAAAAATCCTGCCATGCGACCAGCCCGCTCGAACGGCGACAAACACGAAGCAAATATTCCGGATGTATGGGTTTCGTATATCTCTCGTAAACTGAAAAGCTGCTGCATCAGCGACATTTCAAGGGCTACAAGCTCGACAGAGTTGGCAACGGTTCAGCAAAACTGCCACTGCCACTGCCAGTCTAGCTTGGCAAAGTTGGCGTTGGTCTAGCGGCATTGCCACTGCTACTGCCACTAGCCTCGGCCTCGGCCCAGTCTGGTGCAGCAAATTTGCTCAGGAGTAACCAAATCTCATGATGCGAGCATCATGCGGCCGGCCAGTCAACTCGAGCGGAGACAAACATGAGGCAAATATGAGGCAAATATAAAGCAAATGCGAGGCAAATATGAGGCAAATATACCAGATGTGAATGTCGCATACTTCACATCCGAACAGTAAAGCGGCTGCATGATGCATCATGAGCTTGCACCAGCAGGACCTCGGACAGCAGGCTCGGCAGAGTCGGCACTGACTATCAAGGACTGACCTCTACGCTCACTCGTCTTGTCTCCCTCTCTTCTCGGCTATTGCTACCTCTCCTGAGGTCCTAGTACCCCTACAGTCTGGACCTTCTCTATTACGATGGTTCACTCAATCTCTCAGCACTATCACTGTAATACATGGCCCGGCGTATCTCCCTTCCTGAGGCGGCCTCTGTCGGCATCACACTCACCTCGCCTCATGGGCCACGCTATAGCGTGACGCTCGCAGGCGTCGAACTCCTCTTGGTTCTCGCACAAACACATCACGCACGCAAGCGTCAATGTGACAATAGCTTTTTCAACACAGCCCCAGCGTCAATTGTCGATGAAGGCGATAACGATAATGATAATGACAACGACGCACGACTTGTAAGCGTCGCATGAGCGATGTGCAGCTGCAGGGGAGGACAAGACGCTCGACGCCCGAAAGCATGGACGCGATACCCTCGCACAACAGCTAGCGACAACTTGACAGCCGCTCGTCACTTGAAAACAATCAAAACTCTTCGACACACAGGTGGTTCCTTGAACCAACTCTGATGATAATTACGCCACGCCACCTGCACCTTGGCCGTATGTGGCGCTCGATGGGGCGTGTGGGCCCTGTCTTTGCTGCAAGCAACACCATACTTTGCTCCATTGTACTGAACATGGAACCAGTTCTGCCCCCAGCCGCCGCCATTGGGACATAATTGCGTCATTGGGACAAGGTAGCATATCTCGTAGCCGCCGTGACCTTTGATGTCCTTCAAGTGAAGAACCTTTGGTGCAGCGGGATAGAGTTCTTGAGGGAGAACATCGAACTTTCTGTTCCGTTGTTTGCAATCATAGGGACAAGCTTCCGGGTCCGTTGGCGGAGGATCCTTGACAACGAGCCACCACATAGTACAATGCCGCCTGAATGTATCTTTGAGAGTGTCCCTTTTGACAAGAGAATTGTTGAGCACGGGAGCGCCTGCAGCTGCATCTGTGTCGGCACCGATGACAAATGCCCAGAGCAGCCTCGAAACTAGAGCGAAACAGACGACTCCTTTCATACTGAAATACTGAAGAGTGTGTGTAACGATGAGAGTGTGCGGGAGTCGTGATAGTCACGGCGAGTTTTGAGGATGGTTCTGGTTATGCTATGAAAACTTGCTTTCCTAAGTCCTTCATCCTGATCATCTCATACCAGTTCAGGAGGTGCACTCCTGAAGCACGAGACTACTGCCAAGACAAAGGCTCTGCCAAGACACAGGCTCTGCCAAGACACAGGCTCTATTAAACTGGTAACATGAAATGTCCTGAATTGCCTCAGACCGGCTCGATGCCCCGGACATGGTACTTGATTTGCGGGCAGATAGCCACCGCTACGCGCAGATAAGTTTGATGGGAGAGGATTCTTGAGTTTGTTCTGTTGAAGCTGCAACACACAATGCATATGGTCCACATTTGCCAGGTCGAGATTGTAGCGCGCCTTGATCATTTTGAAATACCCCTGAAAATTTTGACCCTCGTAGCTGCTGCTGACCATCTCGAAACGAATTCACGGTAGTCTTAAGCTTATCTAGACTGCAAGATTTGCAAAGAACGCAGGTCATCAGTTGCAAAGGCATAGAGAACGTGAAGAGAGGCATTCTATTATCAATGACAGCAATTGTTGTCTAGACTGCTGTGGCTGGCTTATAACTTTCGCAACACAAAGACCATAACTTTGGAGGATGTCAAATTTGGCAATGTCAGAGCTCGTAGAGATGCACCACCTGCAGCAGTGCAACAACTTGGTTTTACAGCTCGCATGCTTGCACATATGCACATGGCCATTTGTGTTGAGGTGATGCATGTGCACGATGGCTTCTGGCCCAATTGGAAGCAAGTTCGTACATCTGTACAAGATCTACAAGATATCGTAGCTAGGCTCAGACGAAAACGATGAGACTTGAGTAGGATGACGGTTGATTTCTCAAATAGCCAAGATCTTTTCAAATTGAACGTTCACTACAGTAGACCGAGAAGCCTGCTGCTGTAGCAGTAGCCTGCTACTACACCGGCGTAAGAGAGGAAGACTGAAAGGCGATAACGCTAACGACAACGACGCACAACTTGTAAGCGTCGCATGAGCAATGGGCAGCTGCAGGGGAGGACAAGACGCTCGACGCCCGGAAGCATGGACGCGATACCCTCGCACAACAGCTAGCGACAACTTGACAGCCGCTCCTCACTTGAAAACAATCAAAACCCTTCGACACACAGGTGGTTGCTTGAACCAAATCTGATGATAATTACGCCAGGCCACCTGCACCTTGGCCGTATGTGGCGCTCGATGGGGAGTGTGGGCCCTGTCTTTGCTGCAAGCAACACCATACATTGCTCCATTGTATTGAACTTTGAACCAGTCCTTTCCCCAGGCGCCGCCACTTGGACAATTTTGAGTCTTTGGGACAAGATAGCATATCTTGTAGCCGCCGTGACCTTTGATATCGTTCAAGTGAAGGACCTTTGGCGCATTGGGATAAAGTTCTTGAGGGAGGAAGTTGGAGCCTGCAACTGCCTGCCGTTTTTTTTGACTATAGGGACAAGCTTTCGGGTCCGTTGGCGCGGGATCCTTGACTACGAGCCACGACATAGTACAATGCTGCATGAATGCATTTTTGTATGCATCTTTGAAAAAATCGCTCCTTTTGACGATTGAGGTGCTGAGTACGGGAGGGCCAGCTGCAATTGTGTCGGCACCAATGACCAGTGTCCATAAAAGCCTCAAAGCTAGAGCTAGATAGATAAATCTCTTCATACTGGACGGTGTTCGTGTCGATGAGAATGTGAGGTAGTCGTGATAGTCACGGACTTGCTGAAGATAGATGTTCTGGTTGTGATATCAAGACTCGATATCCTTGCTCCTGCATCCTCATCTTCTTATACTTTTCACCCCTGGCACACGTGGCTCTTGCCGATACACAGGCTGGTAGCATGAAGTATCCTGACAGTCTTTGAACCCGACGCTTAAATGATTGATCAGCTGAAAATGTGGCCCCGACCACACAGCACCATCGCATGCGACTGGGCTCAGTGAAAGCAGAACGTGGTGACCCAACAGCTAGTATAATATTATTTGTTTGTCAAAACATCTCGCATTGGAGTAACTACTGCGATACCCCTTGAATTGCCTCAGACCGGCTCGATGCCTAGATGTAACGTACATTCATGATAGAGATATTCATTGTCTACCCGACTTTGACGCTATAGAGCAGCAGATCAGCGCGAAGGATGCGGGCAATGTTCTTGCGCCTGCAGAGACTGAGCAATCTCCTGGATCAGCCGTGGCTGCCCATAAGACGTTCGAGACTTGCGAGCAATGCGAGGTCAATGTTTGTTCTGTGCAGTGTGCAGTTCCTTGTCCATCGCATTTGTGCAGTCGGCCGCCCCGAGGAACTTGCCGACTTTTATCAGGCTCCACATCCAGATCTCACTATCGCAAACTACAACACATAGCAGATGTGCATCTTGTACCAGTATCTTCATGTTTAGCTAGGGCGAATGCTAGGATAATACATCACGGGCCTTCTCAGAGTCCATCAGACAGATACATCTCGCCATGAGCCGCGACGAGCTCGCGACGAGCGCGCCTTTGACGGTCGGCAATGAGACTCTCGCTGATCTCGAGATGATTGAGCGTACAGGCTCTCCAACGCAACAAGAACACGAGCTTCTCAAGTTACAACACGCTCCCCCGCTACAGGACGCCGCGAGACCATCGAGCGCAAGCACGCTACAAAGCACAGCGCAACCGTCACACAGTAAAGCCGAATCGCTCAATCTCATCTACGTCGAATGGGCAGAAGGTGACCCAGAAAACCCATACAATTGGCCCAAATGGAAGAAGGCAATGGTGGCCTTTGTTGGCGTCTTTTTGACCTTTCATAGCGCCATTGGCGC
Organism: Protomyces lactucae-debilis; assembly: GCF_002105105.1. Classification (NCBI taxonomy): domain Eukaryota; kingdom Fungi; phylum Ascomycota; class Taphrinomycetes; order Taphrinales; family Protomycetaceae; genus Protomyces; species Protomyces lactucae-debilis. The sequence continues at coordinate 130,367 of NW_024468015.1, forward strand.
AGTCTGTTATGCTTGGGGCGCAGATGATATTGCGCGCGAATTTGGCGTGTCCCCAACACTCTCACTACTCGGTGTGTCCTTATTCACACTGGCTTTTGGCCTGGCTCCCATGGCATTGGCACCACTCAGCGAGGTATATGGACGTTGGCCCGTGTATATGGGCAGTTATGCCGTCTTTTGCATCGTTCAGCTACCGAATGCGCTGACGCCGACATTTGCAGGAGTGCTCATTTGTCGATTCATTGCAGGTGTTGGGGCATCCACTGGTAGTGCTATGGTGGGCGGCACTCTTGCTGATATGTACAAGGCGAATGAGCGCGGTATGCCGATGGCTTTCTTCACATCTGCGACTCTATTTGGCACCGCAGCTGGCAGTATGTATGCTGCGTATGTCGTTGCAAACCGCTCGCTCGGCTGGAGATGGATCTTTTGGGTTGAGCTCATCATTAATGGCGCTTCTGCAGTGTTTATGGTTCTCGCCCTCAGAGAATCGCGTGGCAGCGTGCTGCTCTCTCGCAGAGCAAAGCGTCTACGCAAGGAAACAGGCGATGACCGGTATGTGTGTGCTGCGGACGCTGCGAGGGAATCTTTGCTTGTCTTGATTCGGTATTCGCTCACTCGCCCTTTCTTTTTACTGTTTTGCGAGCCGACCGTGGCGTTGTTTAGTATTTGGGTATGTCGTCTTGACCTGAGACGTTGCTAACATCAGGCTTCTTTTGCTTGGGGTCTTCTCTATCTCTTTCTTGTCGCTGTACCTATTGTCTACCGGGAAGCATTTGACTGGCAAGGTGGCAAAGCCTCTTTACCGTTTATCGCCATGATTATTGGTGCCTTGCTTGGCATTGCCTTGTCGCCCGTCCAAGATCGCTTATATTTACGCTCTGCAAGGAAACACAACGGTGTTGGTCGTCCTGAAGCGCGTCTCTATATGAGCATCATTGGCAGTCTTCTGCTCTCTTTTGGCATGTTCATTTTTGGCTGGTCTGCCTATGGCTCGCATGCGCACTGGTCTGGCTCGGCAGTTGGTATTCTATTGGGCACATTTGGCATCTTTACCATCTACAGCGCAGTCTTTTCATACATGTCGGATTGTTATGGACAATGGACGAGTTCTGCGTTGGCTGGGCAGAGTTTTTTACGGAATGTCTTTGCATCGGCCTTTCCACTTTTTGGTAGGCAAATGTACGCCAACTTGGGGAATCAATGGGCCTCTTCATTATTGGGGTTTTTGGCACTTGCGCTCACGGCTGTACCGATTGCATTGTTCATCTATGGTCCTCGCGTCCGACGGGCATCCAAATTTGCTGCGAGCGATGATTGAAAATGCGCCGTGCACTCAGAGCTTCTTCGCTGGCTTTGCTATTATGACTCACACCTCCAACACGGTATCGGTTGGCTCTCAGTTTTCGAAGAGAACGCGAGTCATTCAGCGTCAAAATCTAAAGCAATACCGCCGGAGGACAATACTCGAGACGTTTCTGGCTATACAACTGGATCAGCCTTAGAAGCAGCCTCTGTCATATCGCCGCAGACTTCTTTCGAGGCATCTCTGAGCCATGCACTTTTTCAGATGGTCAAAATTACCAGGACGAGCAGAGTGCTTTGAGCATGCGCGGTAGTGATTATGAGTCATCTAGCAGCCATATAAGCCCATCGCATCCATCTCCCTCCTGCAACTCAATCTCTCACAATCATGCGCATTTCCATCCTTCTTCAAACGCTCACGTTGGTGACATGCGCTCTTGCAATCGCCATCACGCCTGCACCTGGTGCAGTGAGCCTCGTCACACGCGGCAATGACCACATTCAGGAACTCTTCAAAGCAGGCCTCTTGCCAAGTCCAGGCGACGTCCTCTGGAAGCGACAACTATGCGCAGCACCCGTGGATAAGCATGGTCGGTACAAGTTATGCGTCACTTGCGTTCGTGATGGGATCCGATGTGCTTGGAATTCTACCGACAAGGATGAATTGGATTTATCTTGCTGGTGTGTACGATCACCTACTGGTCGGGCAAATCTTATCGATTTGAACAAGACTGGTTGTTGGGGTGGTGTCATGACGGATTCGCAAACGTGTGCGTATAACCCCCAACCAGGCGATGCACGAGCCGCCGCCAATTGCTACTTGCCAAGGGGTCTCCTGGAAACTGTGGAGATCTTGAGCAGTGTTGCTGATATGTTTATGACAAATGGCTTCAAGATGCCTCCTATCGACCAGTGTCCTTTACGCTCTTTGTCGGATCATTTTCGTTATCCGGGGCCTAGTGCTGGTGAGTCGGATGATGCGGAGGAGGTTGCCAGGCGCCGCGCTATTGTTGCTGCAAACAAGAAAGCCAACGAGGATGCAAAGAAGGCCAAAGCGGCGGCAAAGGCAGCAGAGAAGCAGGCAAAGGCTGATGCAAAGAAGCAAAAGAACGCTGCCAAGAAGGCAGAGAAGCAGAGGAAAGCGGAAGAGAAGAAGGCAGAGAAGCAGAGGAAAGAGGAAGAGAAGAAGGCCAAGAAGCAGAAGGGCAAGCGCGATGATATCGACAGCGCAGAGGATGATGATGACCTGGATGAGGATGAGCCCGACACAGTCTCCATGCCTGGACCCATCAACCGGAGCTTGCAGCTGACACGCGATGAGTTTGCCAAGCTTCGTGCAGACATGGCAGAGCAGATGAAGGGTGCGTTCATGTTGTTGCAACTCGATCAGGCGTCTCAAGAGTTCCAGCCCGTCTACACCGCCAATGCCACGTACAGGCCTCACTTCACCTTCAAAGCGAGCGACTCGCCAGTCGAGGTGTTGCTGAGCATTCGAGAGCAGCTACGGGAAGCCAACAAGACGGCTTCTGCAAGCAAGCAGGTTGTTGCAAGGCGTCAGCTCGTGGTGGCCGACATTGATGTGTCCACTATTCCAGACTTGCAATTCGACCATCTCTCACGCAAATGGCAGCGCATCAACTAGTGCTTCAACCACGCTTGACAGTCAACCTTGCAGCACGCTTGCGAATCTCCACGGCTGTTTGTTGCATTGGATTCACACGACGATCTCGTGCTGCCTTTTCATAATCATCTCCATACTTTTGTTGAATCTTTGCAAGCCATGCACGTTCACCATCGCTCGATACACGGACTTGTTCTTTTTGCTCATGCGCGCGTTGTTCTAGCGCTGCAATGACTTTTTGTCGCTCGTGCTCGTCTTCCCGCTCTTGTGCCGTCATGTGAATCACTGCTTCTTCTTGAGGGTCGCCATAAACGATACCCGTTACATTGCCTTGCGCATCACGTTGAATCAATGCTTCGCCCTTCTTCAAGCCATTCGCATCCATCGGCTCTTCCTTTTTTGCAACAGGATACAATTTTTCCGTACCACCTGCAGCAGGGTTGACATTTGGGTTGGTGACGAGTCCTAGTTTGGCATAGTTTTGACGCAGTGTCTTGGTCTTGTCCCAGTGTTGTGAGATGATGGCATTACTCTGGATATTGACTTTCTTCAACTTATCTGCGGTACGACGGGTGTTGGTCTTGCGGGAGGAGCGTTGCTTGTGTCGTTGTCTTGGGTTTGCCATGGCTGGATGCGGTCTATACCTTGTCTGTAGCTGTTGCTGTAGCTATACGTCTAGCAATGCGTTGTGCTCAAAAAAAGTGATTTGTCGCACGCTATGGGCCATGGCTACAACCAGCTCCACTCTCGATTCTTGATACATCATGTAGGCTCGATACTCCATTATGATGCAACTGTGAGTGCTACATCTTGAACTGCTAGCCGACTGTTGCCCGCACTGGCTCTGTCTATCCGATGTCGTGATGACAGCAAGGCTATTGAAGCTAGCATTGCGAGCTCAAAAGGCACATCATACAGGTGCTCAAAAGCTTCTGGTCTCAGGCGATAAGCGTGTGAACAAGGCATACCGATAGCTTATCCCTTTTCGTACCCTGCTATCATATTCATGGTACATTGTCTAGGTATCCAACCAAAAACGACATGTTGTACCGGCATGCTCGCATGTCTAGCTTGCGATGCTATCCCAGATGACTTTCCACTGCACTGGTCCGCCTGTTAGTCGTCACGAGCACGAGTTCTTTTTTTTTTCAGAACCGCAAAGAAACAACGAAGCTTCATCATACAAAGCCCCAAGGAGTGAGCACCTTATTGTTGCTGTCACGTCATTTGAGCTAGCACTGAGCTACACGATGACTTGACAGGTTATGGTCAGTAGCCGTGCAGTGGGTGTCTGTTGGTGTCAATGCCCATCCTGGTGAGCAGGTTGCTGGGGACCATCCAAAACAACCCGCTCGTGACTCTTTATTTCACTGCTTTCGCCATGTTTGTCTACTCCGACTCGTCTTCTAGTCTTGCTTTGCTTTGCTCGATCACTTGATCAATGGCAGGGCGTTGGACGTTGCACAGTCTAGTACATGATTTGGATTCGGCTGGACGGGTCTCTCCATGAAGCGAGGTTGTAACTTGTAACTTGCCACTTGTCAATCTGTCAGTGCCGAGTCTGCCGACTCAATGCCGACATCATATATGTCACAACATGTGGTGGCCCTGGTAAGGCCTCTATCAAGATTCAAGACGACGACCATACAATCGACAAGTCACAATTGCATGACGTTCAGTGGATCTCCGATTCTCCGACGTTACACGGTTACCCCGTTGCAGATCGTCATGAACCGTTGAGATTGCAAAAGGCAACGGCACTCCGTTTGATCTCAGCTGGCTGCTAGGCATGATGCACCCACTGCCATGATGCTCAAGTGAGGACATATACTGGTCAACGTCTGGCAGTGTCTGGTCAAGAAGTACTTTAGACCAGCACCATTCAATGCCATCGATAAACATTAGCTCGCTTGCAAGATTTTCAAATTGCCATTTCCTGAGGATGGGCAAAAGTTGACGGTGGACCGCCCAGCCACGTTGTCCACGAAACCGCCATCCATGAACTTTTTGTTGACAAGTTCGGGTTAACGCCTTAACGGCTAATAACGGGTAGCGTTGATTGAACCGTTGAGTCGTGGTCGCCGGTTGATAAGGGCGGACCTTGCGGGCTTCCGCGGCCAGTTACTACGATTCCTAGTTCTGATACATGGCTATGCTTACATCTACGCTTAAGGATGCTCTGTTCTTGTTTATTGTTGGTCCATGCATAGGAAGATGTATACGCCGGGGCCTGTAGGCTGTAGAGCAGGAGAGTCGCGTTTGTTTATGTTGACAACTTGACAATTCCTCCTTGGCGGCGGATCTGCAATCTGCACAGCCCATTGATGTCATGACTCATGGCTCTCCTCAAATCTCCGGGCAATTGTGTCTGTGTAACCGTACAACAGACTACTGGATGGTCATGTCAAGAGTCAAGACACATGGAGCATACTTCAGGTACGCATACAAAGAAGATGCGGATGACAAAGGGTGCAGAGTGGTTGCAGATTTCCCATTGGGTGGAAGGGAGGGGACCTGCCACCTCGACGCGAAATTTGGTGTTCCTCTTAACGCGCGCGCTTTGGGCGGAGGCCTGTGTGCTGCTGTCAGCTGATAACTTGCTATGACAAAGAGGAGTAGACAAGTGGTACGGATGTCTAGCGCGTGTGCGTATAGAGTAGAGTAGCTTGAGTCTGATGAAGTAGCTGATGGTAGGTATGAGAGAGGCAGGTGATCAAGTCTTATGGGATCCATGTGGTGATGCGCGGGGGTGAAAAAAGGGTGGGCGGCATGAGAGGAGAGCAAGGGATGTTTGGATCTGTGCTACAGTCTGTGCAGAGAGTAGCTGTAGAGGGGTGGTAGTATGGTGATTAGAGTAGATTGAGTAGACAGAGTAGACAGAGTAGAATAGAGAGTAGAATAGAGAGAGTAGACAAACTGAATAGCAGCTGTCTATTCTGCGTGATGGAGGCTGACTGCACAATTCAGATTTCCCCTTTCCCATTCCTCATTCTCCTCTTTCCCTTTCTTCACTTATACAGCAACACCACCACCCTTTCTCTCTCTCTCGCCATCGACTACTTCTCTGCCCACTGCTTCCTCTCTCTAGCAAGGCAGACCACTCTCTCTACACGAACAATGAAGGTCGCACTCCTCTCATCCTTCCTCCTCGGCGCATCTTTCGCAGCACCAGCACCAGACTCCCATCATCATCACCACCACCTCGCACGCAGGCATCAACATCAGCATGCAAAGCGAGACGTCGTATGTCCTCTTCTTCCATCCTACACCACTAACACATCTCCAGGTCATTGTCTATGAAACCGTCACAGTCGACAAGAATGGCAAGACACTAGGCACAGGCTCAGCGACCACCACTGCCCTCCAAGCACCCGTTGCGCCTGCCGCCGCGTCTCCCATCATCCCGGAAGATGCCGTACCTCTCCCGATTGTCAATGTCCCACAAGCATTCAAGCAAGCAGAGAATCTCATCACCGCTGCTAATGTCGCTGCACCCACTGCTGCTGCAGCGCCAGTCGTAGCGCCTACCAAAGACACACCCGTCGCTGCACCTGCTAAGGAGACACCTGTTGCTGCACCAGCCAAGGAAACACCCGTTGCTGCACCAACAACCAAAAAGGCAGAGACACCCGCACCTGCACCTGCCGCACCCGTCGATACACCCAGCACAGGCAACAGCGGTGTCGGTTCTCTTGCCATTGACGCCTCTTCCGGTGCATCTGTTGCTAAACCCCTCGGTGACTTTGTACCACCCACCACACAATTCCAAGATGGCAAGCTTGCATGTTCCACCTTCCCAGGCATGTACGACGGTGTCGTTGCACTCCCCAACCTGGGCAAGAATGGGTACAACTCCATTCAACTCGGTTCAGGAGATTACGAACAAACAGACTCGTGCAGACCTGGTTATTACTGCTCGTATGCCTGTCAACCAGGCATGTCCAAGACGCAATGGCCAGAAGATGGTCAACCTGCAAACGGCGTCTCACTCGGTGGTCTCAAGTGTGGCTCTGATGGTAAACTCTACCTCTCTCGACCTTCAGTCCCATACCTCTGTCAATGGGATCATCAAGCTGCTCTTGTTGAGAATCAAGCATCGCAGGCGATTGCTATTGGTCGTACAGTCTATCCGGGTAGTGAAAACATGGTTGACCCAACATTCCTCAAACCGGGTGCCATCTCGCCATTGTCTGTACCGGATCAGAATATCTTCAAGTGGCGCGGTAACCCAACCTCTGCTCAGTACTACGTCAACAACGCTGGTATCTCACAAGTCGATGGGTGTGCATGGGGTACACCGGGTTCGACGCTCGGTAATTGGGCACCTATGAATTTCGGCGCTGGATACGCTGATGGTATTGCATGGCTCGCATTGATTGGTAACCCAAACAACATGCAAGGCACAAACTTCAAAATCAAGATTGTCTCCGTGTCTGGTACAATGAATGGTGAGTGTGGGTATGATGGAAGGAAGTATACTGGATCTTCTGCAACAGGTAATGGATGTACCGTGGCGTGCAAAGGTGTTTGCAAGTTCGTCATGTACTAGATGTCGACACTCCATTTGGTTCTCTTTATGCCTTCTCTTTTTGACTAATTCAACTCGTCATTCTTGCTTTGTGCTTCACGCTATTCTGGAAATCGCAATTCCGCATGCTCACCAAGAAACGCCATCCATCGCGCCAAAAATCCTCGTCCTGCACCTACCGTCTCGCCATCCCCAACAACACATAAATGCCGACGTGCTCGCGTCATAGCAACATTCAAACGTCGCTCATCCTTGAGAAACCCAACCTGCGATGTCTCTTGATGCCGTGATGCACCAGCTTGTGACCGAACCAGTGTCAGCAGGATCGCTTCCTTCTCACGTCCCTGCATCCCATCCACCGTACCGATTTCAAGACCCATATACTCCCTCGTTGCATCTTCCGTGAAGAAGAAAGTTGCGAGTAATGCGACTTGTGCTGAATACGGCGTGAGAATGGCGATATCGGTTAGCTTGACACCAGCGTCGAGTAAGGCATCGAGATGATGTTTAATGAGCGTACATTCTGCCAGATTCGAACGACTACCGCCTTGCTCATCCATCACGTCTTCATACAACTCAAACCCTTGCGTATCAATAAAAACAAGCGGTGTCGTCGTATCGTCTGTTGAAGCGACACCAGGCAGGTCTTTGAGGAGATGCACACCGATATCACTCGTTGCCAAGTCAGGTGGTTGTAAACGCCCTCCATAGAGTTCCTGTGAGGGGAATTGACAGATTTGCGCATGCATGCGATACTGTACACTCAGAAAACACACCACATCATGACGCTTTTCACGTTCAAAACGAACGAGTAGGCGGTGAAAGAGCGTTGCTGCGGGGTTCTCCGTTGCTAGACTTCCTCGCACTGTATCCGTTGTAGGGGGTGTATAGGCTTTCAGCACAGCACCCACATCATCCGTCTTAATCACCGGTGGAAGTTGTAAATGATCACCTGCCAAGATGACTTTATCCACCTGCAACATGGCAATCCAGCATTGTGCTTCAAGCGCTTGTGCAGCTTCATCAATCACCACCACATCGAACCGCTCACCCCGCAACACACCACCACCACTCCCATGAAGCGTCGCAAGTACCACTTTTGATGATGCTAGAACTTGACCCGTACACACCCGTTCACGCTGTCGAAGTTCTTGCCGAAGTTGCTTATTCTCCAGGTACAAGCCACGTTTCTTTTCCTTTCCACCAGAAGCGGGTCCATTGACCGGTGCGCGTTTACCAGTCTTGACTTTCGACATGGTTGCTAAATTTCCATCGAGTTCTTGACGCATATCACGAATGAGTTGTGCTGAATCGGAATGAGCCACCAACACGTCCAGTGAATGTGCCATGACGCTCGGTAAGAGTCTTGCAGGGTGACCGATTCGAACCAGTGAGATACGAGTGGTGGTGAGTCGTTCAGCGAGGTTGTCAACGGCAATGTTGGACGGACTGCATACGAGGAGACGCAGGTTGCGGTGTGTGCATTGTCGAATGATTTCAACGAGTGTACTCGTCTTGCCAGTCTGATTGTTAGCTTCTTATTTAGTCCATTGGAATACGTACTCCTGGTGGACCGTGAATGATGCAAAGTTCTGGCGCAGCGAGCGCATGCCGTACTGCTTGTCGTTGTGGTACATTCAACCCAGTATCAAAGAACGTAACCTCTTCAGCAAGCTTATCCGAGTCCAGCAAAGACGGTGCTTCACCACCCAACAAGATATGCCGTAGTACTGCGCCTTGACTGCTCGACTCTTGATTTTGCTGTAGTAACCGCTTCACCTGCCGTCGCATGCGTTCATACGTCACAGTATTGGCAAGTTTGACACACCATACAGGAAGGCCCTGAGCCGGTGCTTCGTCTTCCTCACGTGTTAATGCGATAGTGAGTAGATCATCCTGCGCTTTCGTCACAACACCCTCGATACCTTGCGCTGCAGCGTCTGCACATGCTTTTTTACTCGCTGAACCGGCAAGTTGTTGTTCTAGCCGTACAAGATCGCCTGTGCGCATCACTTGACCCATCGGTACAGCATGACCCTTGCTACTAGCTGTGCCAGCCGCACGTTCAAGCTGGACGAGTGTCTTGCCGCCAAACCCAGTGGATGTACCGGCGACTTGGAGATGTGTCAATGCAAGGGATCGTCGTTCGAGTTCCTTCTTGCTGTATTGCTGGAGAGAAGCTGCTGAGCTCTCTGCATCGAGCTGTTGCTCAGAGTCAATCAAGGCGAGTTGAGCATGGCAGAAGCGTGTGATTGCGTCTATGTCTCTTGTGGTTGTCGTCATGGATGTGCAATAATTTTGGACCTTTCAAAATTCATATGCGAATGGCTTGTCAAGTATTTCATCAGTGTCTATGAGAAGGATGTCTAGGCAAAGGTAGCTAGGATGGGGATACCATACAACTCGGGCGAGTTGAACTTGAGGTGCTTGTCCAATCCAGTAAGCTGGTCAAGATCCTTCTGCTCCAAGTCGAATGAACACACATCCAAGTTTTGCTCAAGACGACCCTGGTTGTTGGATTTCGGAATCACTGCAACACCGCGCTGTGTGGCCCATCGCAACAAGACTTGCGAGTTGGTTTTGCCGTGCTTTTCTGCAATCTCCTTGACTAATGGGCGGTCGAGCAACGTGGGTGTGCCGTGTGCCAATTTCTGGTTGAGCTCCAAGTACGAGGTAGGACCAAACGACGAGTAGGCCGTTACTGCAATCTTATTTTCCTTGCAGAAATCAAGCAGCTGCTGCTGGACGTAGTACGGGTGGTGCTCAATCTGTAGCACAGCAGGGTGTACCTTAGCATAACGCAAAAGATCCATAATCAGCTGACCGTTGAAGTTGGAGATACCAATGTTCTTGGCACGACCAGAGGCAAAGACCTCCTCCATGCCTGCCCAAGTCTCATGCATTGGCGAATTCTCAAGCTTGAGCTCGCTTTTGCCATCATAAAAGAAGCCAGGTGGGTAGCGGGTTGCTGGGTCAACATAGGCGATTGCGATGGGGAAGTGGATGAGGTAGAGGTCAACGTAATCAAGACCCATATCGTTCAAACTGCGCTCAAAGGCTTCAGTGACATGCTCTTTGGCGTGGTTCGTGTTCCACAATTTTGTTGTGACGAATAGCTCTTCGCGTTTCACAAGGCCCTCATCAATCGCTTGACGAATACCTGCACCGACTTCACGCTCATTGCCGTAATCAGCCGCGCCGTCAAACAGTCTGTACCCCGTTTTGATGGCGTTGTAAACTGTCTCTTGACAAGTTGCATTGTCTACTTTCCAGCAGCCAAAGCCAACAAGAGGCATCTTGGATCCATTTTCGAGAGTTACGGTAGGGGTCGACATGTTTCTGGTCGTATGCTTGACTGTGAAGGGGTTGTTCCTGGTCTTTATATGTTTCGGGTTTTTGTGGTGTTGAGATTTCCATCTTTTTCGGTTTTAGCCGGGAGGAGCTCCGCCCAACACACGCTTCAATAGAAGGCCATGTACAGTTCCCTCGAAAGATGGCATATATGACTGGCCAGTACCTGTGCAGCTATTCATCTTGTACTTCGGCAGTCTACGATGCTTTGGAGCCGTGCATCTATTCGCAGAACGAAGCCTGCACCACTGGCTTGACTTCAAGTCGCTTCCATGACGTTCGTTCTCCGGGGTTGACTCGCGGCTAAATGGAGATCACCTTTTCTTGCCACCGGCCGCATGCTGAGCAGCCTGGTGTAGTTTGTCGCCCCTGTCTGCAACCTCGACATCGTATATTTACATGTGCATGTGTATATGCCCAGCGGCAGCAGTCTAGCCTACACTCTGCACCGTTCAGGCAAGTATCCAGTTTAGCAAATTGACGTAGCAAACGTCGCTTTTCCACAATGTCCAAGACGATAGGAACAGTCAAACCTTACCATCCAACCACGCGCGCCGCAAAGCAGGGCCCTGCGCTCGCAATGCGAAGCGCTCGCCAGTCCACTGGACAGGCATCAATGCACCTTCTATCACGGGTGTCGCTTCTGCACACAACTCTCGTAGTTCATCAATGTACTCACCATCCTCTGGATGTGCGCGTACCATGAAAGCCCTGCCATCGCCCTTGACTGCCACACGCGACGCTTCGTCGGCTTGCATTTCTGATAGCGGCGGAAGAGTCAAGCGGTCAGACCATATGCGGGCAATGTAGCAAGCTTGAGCCTCACTGTACGGGAACGGCACTATCGACATTTCCATACCTAAAAAGGCGAGCGATGGATCATCCTGGTAAAAGATTTGTTTGTAGAGATTCCGTAGCCGTAGACCATCCGTCACGATGCCAAGGCGCGGATCGAGAAATGGGAATGCATAGAGATAACCTGTGCAAAACAAGACCCGATCAACGTTTGTGATGCGTGAGCCGTCTTTGAGGAAGAGAGAGCAATCTTCTGCATTGAAAGATGCAATTTCTGCGACATCTTGTACTTGAACAGCACCAGCTGGTATTTTGGACGGCGATCTGATACTTCTGAGTATGGGCAATTGCGCACCAGGCGCCTGAGCCAGCTGAGAGACGATATCAATGCCGGAAGGACCATTACCAATCACAACAACCTTGAGTCCGGCAAATGATTCTGGCGAGCGATAATATTTGGAATGTCCAATCGCTTCCGGGTACTTCTTGTCGAATGCAACAATCCCTTCAATATCGGGCAGTAATGGCGTCTCGTAATGCCCTGAAGCAACAATGACACGATCAAATGTCTCCTCCTTGATCTCCCCTGCATGCTGAGTCGCAAGTCGCCAACCATGACCGCTCTTCTTCAACGACAAAACTTGCGTATCAAATTGAATATCGCGCATGAGGTCATGCTGTTTTGCAAAATCTTCCAGATACGACAAGACAGTCTGCCTCGTAGGATACATCGGCGTTTGCTCAGGAAATGGTCTATCACCATACGCCATGAGTCGTGCTGGGATATTTGTGACAAGCGCATTATACATGGGCGATGGCCAGCCATCACACGTTGGCGCGTCGACATGTGTCGGGTCCGTCGCTGGGATTTTCGAAGGTTTCCGTCTCGCAGGCTGAGGGTCATGGATCCAGACACCACCGCAATGCGACCGGCGCTCATATACCCGAAGATTGAAGCAGCCTTCCTGCCGAAGTGCCTGGTGTATGAGTTTAGCTGAAGGGAAGGAAGTCTTACGCGGAGAGCAGCGAGACCACTCGGGCCTGCTCCGATGATGGCGACCTTGAGCTTCGTCATAACAATTGCAAGGGACATTATGGCGAGTTTGACGATGTAAGATCTTGTTCAGATGCCATGGCTTTACAAAATAAGGGCCAATTTTCCGGGCAAACGGCACGCGAGCCATGAGGAGACATGACACAGTAGATGAGAGCCATGGTAGGCTCAAGACTACACAAGGAAGAATCTGAGGCAAGTCAAGTTCAATTGAAAAAGTTTGCAGCAGAAGCTTGTTGGCCAAGCATGCATAGCAACACAATTATTGGTGTCACTAGGAGCCTGCCAACGGCCCTCCTCAGGCATGGCGGCATGCATTATACTATGTGCACTGAAGCAAAGTTTTAATTCGATTGCTCCTGCGATAACACTGAATTCTGATGCGCTTCTTCAGCTGTGTGACCTAGCCAAGTTGTACTTTGACACACCGCGATTAGACGATACAGATTCTGTCAGTCGCTTTGGACGGCGTGGCAACAGATTTGCAAAACGACAAGACTACAATTGATGTTAACTTGAGGTATGTGTAGACTTTGGGGGCGTCTTTTTGCGCTCAACACAATATGGTGTTCCTCATTTAAAGCTAGTACAGTACATGGTCTTGGTGGCACAAATTTGACCGAAAGTCACACACCCGGTTGACTCAGCAAACTGACCATTCTCAGGCAACCAGTAGCCCAGCTGCCTGTAAGAATGGAGATTCTGATTGCCCTCACGTCCTTCCCTCATGGTTCTGGTCTTTCCTGGAAAGCACAAGATGCCCAAGTCCTTCTGCATAGCACCTGTTTTTGTTTTGTGCTGGCTTGTAAAAATTCTTGATCGCAATGCAAGTGAGAATTCTGAGGCCAGTTCTTTATGTAGTAGCAGGTGCCACCAACAGTTGTACTGCCGGTGCCGTAAACTGGGACATCATCCCAGCTTTTCACACATATGGGGGTGAGAGGACATTCCTGTGGATCGTGATCCTTAGGATCTTTAACTTGAAGCCAACAAGCTTGGCCGGATACTATCCGGGGTGCAGCATTGGACCCTTCCTCAGCATGCGGCAAATGAGTCGCCAAGAAAGAAGTCGCCAAGACCAATAGAGAAGAGTGCATATTGCTACGGGTTAGCTGCGGTAGGAAGTAAGATTCAATGGGACGAATGTCGTCTTGATCCTCTTTTCTGCGAGAAGAAAAGATCTGATGCAGAACAAAGACAAGAGCCTTTGCGCGCAGGCTCGCTCTTATGCTCTTTCAGGGTCTTCCTCTGCAGTCGAAACGGGAGCCTGCCCTGTCTGAGACGCAAATTGAGGCTTGGATTTTCAGGAGAGCGGGCCTGTCCGTATTCGTCCTGGCCCGTCTTGACTTGATACACAAAACATCTCGAGTGACCTAGGCTGAGCATCACTTGAAAGAGATTGATTGTCGTATTGGCCTGGCAGCAGCATGCATATGCGCCCGACAGGTGAGCCATAATTTTTGAATCTCTTGCAAGACACAAAATCCAATGCAGCTGCAACGGAGGTAGTTCCCTTCAGCTCTTTGAGCGATCAGTCACCTGCGAAGTTTGACAATTGTTGCATACAAGTAACATTTTAAGATTAGACTGCCCCTGGATTTTGACATGCGGACCTCGACTTTTTAACTTACGATTCAAGACAGTATCAATTTACCGAAGACCTCCCTGACACCCTGCCATTAGCTCATAGAGTGATTCTTCATGAATATTCAGGCAATTGGCAAGGCGCCAGCCGTATTGAAGGGTTCGAGCGCATTGCGAACAACTTCCACCGCCAGCAGGCAGACAATCAACGGGTGACCTCGTTTTCAACCGAGCAAAGAGATTACGCACATAATCGTGCCTCACAGCATGGGCGCTTCTGGAGAATCTAGATCATGTTGGCTGCATGTTATTTGATATCGGTTCGCAGGCTTACTTCTCTGTCGTTCCAGCTAGCCCGTGTCTTCTTGTAAGCGGACTTGGATTATCTGCGATACAAGACATGCCACTATGCTGCAGGGTGGCTGGCAAACCGAAAGCCGACGTGTAGAGTCTCTGGGTGCTTCCGCCGCCACTGCTAAAACATCGCTTGCGCAAGGTACTTTGGACTTTCTAGGCCCTCATTGACGAGCTGCAGAGTTGTCTGTCTGATACGACAGCCTTGCTCATAAGCTCCCAGACGCTTTAGTCAGCATGGAGCACTGTGAGCTCCAGAGATATCCAGAGCATAGGCATCATAGTTGAAGTTTGCTTCATGACTGCGTGACGCGTGTAACCACTGTAGTAGCAGGCAGCCTTGCAGCTTTGTTGCGGCTGGCTCGTCGTTACAGACCGTGGTCAGCTTCAAGCGGGCACCGAATTTGCACAAATGGCGAGCTCGAAGGGGATACTCCGATGCGCATGCCAGTTCACGACACAGCAACAACGAGCTGTGTGGCAGCTTGCCAGGTCACATCAAAATCTTGTGCCATTAGACACTTGGGTACTCTGAAGTAGCATGCGGCTTTGACTAATGTCGCCATCGGCTAGACAAGCTTGAATTGGGGTGCCAGGTTGCACAATTTAGCAGGCACACGACTTGTGCCAGACCATTTTGATCTAGTCCTCTTGAATTAACCGGATATTGTGTCATATCTCTGATTCTAGTGTCATTACTTTGCACACATAGATCTCTGGGTTCTACCCTCGATCTGCGGCCGAGCTTACTGATTGCCTGCCACAAAAACCATGTCAGTATGCTCATGAATAGCGATAACGACTCGAGAGACCGACGTGCAGCATATCTGAAAGGTTTTAAGGGTACAACCACATGACAAGATTCGTGGAGCCATTTGTCATGTGGTTGTGCCCTCAAAACCTCACAAGCTAGCTGATAAGCACAAGCTCGGATGGCAGGTCAGCCTGTACCTGTTGGAGCTCTTGTGGGTGCTCCTGGCCCTTGAAGTACAAGCATATTAGCTACCAAGACTGTGTTCATGTAGTAGTTGGTAAGGGTAAGAAGCCCGCCTTCGAGCTCGAGCTTCTGCTCCTTGCTGTACGTCGAGTCGTCGACGCAGTCCTTGCTATAGAACTAGGCCAACTCAACTACATGTACATTTCAGATGGGCGGCTCCTCCGCCTGCCGTCTGCCACAGCTCGTTCTGGACATCACGAAAAATCACCTCTACCCGGCTCCTTTGCAGTCATTCTAGCTCACACTTCTCATAACACCCTACATTTACAAGTAGGATAGTAGATCTATAAGGAATCAAGATTCAATCGAAACAGAACAGCAATCGAGGAGGTGGAAACGCTCACAGGCGATCCATTGAAGATCAAAAGAGCCATTGAAAGTGAATGCTTCGTCTCCAAATACAAGCAAATAACAGGCACAAAGCACAAAGTACGTAGTTGAAGAAGAGAATCGTGGGTTTCTATTGATTGATCATAGTGCTAACGATGATTGTGCCGCCTCAAGCAGGCTTCGCTCATTAAATGGGCTGGCACTTTTCAGTCTGCCATTCATAAGTAATAAGATCTTGGTCATAGTGAATGGCCTTATTCCAGAAGGTCACAACGCAACTCTTGTCTGGGAATCGAGACGTGTCAGGCGTCCAGAAGCCTTGTTTCATATAGGTGGCGAGATTCTGGTAACCGTAATATCCGGCGGGGTCGGTAGTGGAACCCATGAAACATAAGATACCTTTGTTGTGGTCCGTCGTACTCGTAAAGAACGACGGAGCACACTGCAGGCCAGACTCCCGAGACCAGTTGAGAATATAAACACAAGTGCCAGGAAGGCGATTAAATGAATCGGTTGCAGGAATAGTGGTTGGAGTGTTTCCACATTTCATAGTGAGAGGACATTGAGTTGGCTTCGGATGTTTAGGGTGCAGAAATTCATCTTTGATCTGCAGCCAGCAAATCTGGCCCTTGAAGGCCCATTGGCCAGCCACATGCGGCAAATGGCTTGCCAGGAACGTCGCAGAAAGGAGCAGAGAAGACTGCATGGTACTGTAGGTCAGCTGTCACATTGCGTGTGTGAAGCATTTGATGGGACGAACATTCTCTGGATACTTTTGTCAGAACAGTGCCTGATGAAGACGAGACACAGAGATTTCTGGGGTCAAGCTCCTTCTTATGTGCTTTCAGAGTCGTTTGCCATCAGGAGAAGTCCTTGACATTGACACGTATTTAACTCGTTTTTGTGATGCAAGATAAGGCAGTATCCAACTACATTGTGCAAGAGCAGGAGAGCAAGCTTTTACTCATCTTGGGTGATCAATTAGCTGCAAAATCCGACAAATATTGACTTGCAAGTAAGATTAGACTGCCCCTGTAATTTGACTTGCGAGGTTCGACTCTCAAAACTTACGATTCAGATGAAATCAAATTGACATAAATCTCCATGACACCCTGCAATTGACTCATAGAGTGCTGTTCATGAGTAATCAGGCAATTGAGAAAGCGCCAGTCGTATCGAAGGGTTCGAGCGCATTGCGACGCCAGCAGGCAAATAAACAACATGGATGACCCCGTTTTCAGTTGAGCAAAGAGATTGCGCAAATATTTCTGCCTCGTAGGCGCTTCGAAAGTCTAGACTCACGCTGGCTGCAGATCTGTTTGTCATTGACTCGCAAGCTCACTTCTCTGTGACTCTGTCGTTCCAGCTAGCCCGTGTCTTCATGTGAAAAGAATTGAGTTATCTGCGATACAAGACATGTCAGTACGCTGCCGGGTGACTGGCGATCCGAAAGGCGCTTCTGGGTGCTCCTGCAGATACTTCTAAATATCGCTGTCGCAAGGAATTATGGACTTTCCAGGCTCTCGTTGACGGGCTGCAAAGTTGTCCGTCTGAAACGACAGCCTAGCTTAGAAGCTCCACAGACGCTTTAGTCAGCATGGAAGACTGTGTGAGCGCAAGAGATATCCAAAGCATAGGCTAATAGATATATCCAAGTGCTCGAAAACGTGACGTGTCTAACGACTGTACTAGCATGCAGCCTTGCAGTTTTGTTGCGGCTGGGTCGTCGTTACAGACCATGGTCAGTCTCAGGCGGGCACCAAATTTGCACAAACGGCGAGCTCGAGGTGAAAGCGCCGATAAGCTGCTCGACCGAGCTGTGTGGCAGCTTGCCAGGGCACATCAAAATCTTGTGCCATTAGACACTTGGGCACTTTGTGATAGCATGCGGCTTTGACTGATGTCGCCATCGCCTAGACAAGCTTGAATTGGGGGTGCCAGTCTGCCAGATTGCACAATTTGGCAGGCACACGACTTGTGCCAGACCATTTTGATCTAGTCCTCTCGAATTAGTCGAATGGTGTGCTCATTTGTTCCGCTGTCAGTGCGCATGGTGTACGCACCGAGGTGCAGCTTTGCCTTGACAGCTGCCGGTCTTCAGAGGCTCGGCTCGAGGCATTGATGGTGCAATTTCACCAGAGAGCTTGCACGGTCAAGCTGTGTCACATTGCCAAGGCCAGACTACTCTAGACTGGCACCTCATGAGCCCGATCTCTCCGCAAGCACATATATGCGTGGACATGCGCATGGCTAGCTTGCTCGGTTGTCGTTGCAGCTGCTTCCGCCTCAGATCTCGCGGCCGGATCTCGGGGGACTAAATCTGCTGATGACACCATAGCAACGATGCCTACTCTGATGCAGCTGCAGAGACAATATATAGCCAGATGTAGGTTCATAGCACAGTAGGCCTTGATCGAATACACACTGGCCCTGCTCCGTCGCAAGACCAGCGAAATTCATCGACAAGCCTGCTCTGCATCGCCGATGATTATCAATCTGGCTCTGCACATCCCGCATGCTGATTGGCTGGTGATGGTGCAATTTGTCTGCAGATGACGGCGATGCGACGAGACGTAAAAGGCGACAGGCGACAGTTTACAGACACAAAAAAGACACACCAAGACAGACAGCGTAGTGCATCCTATATATTCAAGCACGCCCGCTCCCTCACGGCCTCCTCATCCTCATTCACGCGCCCCGACGATGATTGCAGAAAAGGCCAGAAGCCTCTTCCAAGACAAGGAAGGCGAAGCACGGCGGCAGCAGGTAGCCTCATCCTACCCAGAGAGCCTGCCGCCCTCCTACCTCGAGCCTGAGCCTACCGTCCCAGACTTCTTCAGGAGTGTTCTACCACACCCGGCAAAGCAGGCGAAAAGTTACCTGATCTCGCTCTTTCCCATCGCCACTTGGATTTACCGCTACAATGCACGCTGGTTCGCTGGCGACTTGGTTGCAGGTCTGACCGTCGGTGCAGTCGTTATTCCTCAAGGTATGGCGTATGCGAAAATTGCGACACTTGCGCCAGAATTTGGTCTTTACTCGTCCTTTGTCGGTGTGTCGCTTTACTTTATGTTTGCGACATCCAAGGACATTACCATTGGACCCGTCGCAGTCATGTCTGCACTTGTCGGCGACATCCTTGCTGAAGCCAAAAAGACGCATCCAGATGTCCCAGGCCATGTCATTGCGTCTGCCCTCGCCGTCATTTGTGGTGTGATTGTTACAGCCATGGGCCTGTTGCGTCTCGGTTTCATTGTCGACTTCATCCCTATTCCATCGATCGCTGCCTTCATGACAGGCTCGGCCATCAGTATCATTGCCGGTCAGGTGCCTGCGCTACTCGGCAACAACACCGCCAACAAGTTCAGCACCCGAGGCCCTGCCTACAGGGTCATCATCGACACGCTCAAGCACTTGCCAGATAGTACGCTCAATGCTGCCTTTGGTTTCTCTGCACTTGCTCTCCTCTATGCCATCAAGTGGGGTTTCGGCTACGCTGCGAAAAAGTACCCAAACCGCGCAAAGCTCTACTTCTTCCTCAATACTCTGCGAACGGCTTTTGTCTTGCTCTTGTTCACCATGATTTCATGGCTCGTCAACCGCAATCACAGGAAGAACCCGAAGATCTCCATCCTCAAGACTGTCCCTCGTGGTTTTCAAAACATTGGCGTGCCACAGGTGACGGGCGATATTGTCAGTTCCTTTGCAAGCAAGTTGCCATCTGCCGTCATTGTGCTTTTGATTGAGCACATTGCCATCAGTAAGTCATTCGGTCGCATCAACAACTATGTCATCAACCCAGACCAGGAGCTCATTGCCATTGGTATCACCAACTGCTTCGGTCCCTTCTTTGGCGCATATCCCGCAACTGGCTCCTTCTCACGTACAGCCATCAAGAGTAAAGCAGGTGTGCGAACACCGCTTGCTGGTGTCATCACAGCCATTCTCGTCGTTGTTGCCATTTACGCCCTCACCCCTGTCTTTTACTACATCTCCAACGCATCGCTTGCGGCAGTCATCATTCACGCTGTCGCTGATCTTGTCTCCACACCCAAGGCCATTCTCAACTTTTGGCAAGTCTCGCCCATTGAATTTGTCATCTTTTGGGCAGGTGTTCTCGTGACCATCTTTTCATCCATTGAAAATGGTATTTACGTGACAGTCGCCGTCTCTGCTGCCGTCTTGCTCTTCCGCATTGCCAAGTCTCGCGGTTCGTTTGTGGGCGCCGTCAAGATTGGTACCATCAAAGTACACGACTCGAAAGTGGGATACCCTCGCAACATTTACGTGCCGCTCGATCACTCGGATGGTCTCAATCCACTCGTCAAGCCAGTCTCGCCACCGGATGGTATCTTCATTTATCGCTTCAATGAGGGTTTCTTGTACCCCAACGCCAACCACTTTACAGACCACATGGTTGCTCAAATCAAGGAAGGCACACGACCTGGACAACTCAACCCATACGGCTCACTCGGTGATCGTCCCTGGAATGACCCTGGACCACGTCACCCTGATCGCAGCCTCATGGACAAAGATACCCGTCCTCTCCTACGCGCTGTGATTCTCGACTTTTCCGGTGTACCGCATTTGGATTTGACTGGTTTGCAGACACTCATTGATACACGCAATGTATTGGACAGACATGCCAGTCGTCCTGTACAGTGGCGATTTGTGGGCATCTCAAATCCTTGGATCAAGCGAGCGTTGGTGAAGGGCAATTTTGGCGTTGGTGAGGACCGTGACTTGTCAGTCTTCTCGGTTGCGCATATGGAGAATGCATCGGATCAATGGACGCAGGGTAAACCGCACGATACAGAATCTGGTATTGAGCAGGTCACGACGCAACGGTCATCAGCACGGCCGAGGGTGAGTTACTTGCCCTTGTTATCCATTGATCGGCCGTACTTTGCCGCTGATATCGATGAAGCCATTCGGGCGGTTGAAGAAACCAGTGTTGTGACGCATCCGTTGGATAAACGCACGAGCAGTGAAGCGAGTGATGAAAGGGATGCTGAAGCGAGTGGTTCGAGTTCATCGAAACGCACATCGCAGGATCAAGCTTACTTTGTTGCAAAGGAGTAATTCACATATGCATAGCCATTTCAAACATATCTTCACACATGTCTAGCAAATCTAACTCGAGCACGATTCGTTGCTAGCACTGACGCGAACCTGTCACTATAGAAGAGATTACACATCCTTGCCAGCATCATCGATGAAAAAAATGATGCACCAAAAATGAAAGAGCCTTACAACTCATCCTTGAGGTCTTCGCCGAGATCATCGCCATCACCGACAGCTTCAGCAACTTTTTCAACAACCTTGGCAGCCATCGATGCAGCCGCAGCAGCAACACCAGGAGTCTCGGATGGATCTTCAGCCTCGTCATCGTCACCAATGACACCTTCTACCTGATGGGTACCTTTGTTCTTGATGAATTCCCGGAGGGATTCAATGGATCGGTCACCTTCATACTCAATAGCCTTCTTGTCCTTGCCGGCAGGGTACAGACGAAGGGTTGGGAAACCCTTGATGTCCTCGCCGGGTGTGTCGTTGCTAGTGGCGTCAATCTTGGCAAGCAGGACCTTGTCAGCAGATCCCTTGTACTCGGCAGCCAGCTTCTCGTAGATCGGAGCGAGGTTCTTGCAGTGTCCGCACTATTATTAGTACTGTTATCAACAGTGTAGAAGGAAGGAACTTACCCAAGGAGCATAGTACTCAACAAGGACATCACGCTTCTCGTCGTGAACAATGTCGTTGAATGACTTTTGCACCAATGTGTAGACGTGATCGGGTTGCTCAGCAGGAATCTCCTCAGACTTGATGCTAGGCGAGAGTTTACCGGCCAAAAAGTCCTTGATATACTGACCGACACTCTCAGCCTTAATCTCATCGTCCTGTGGGAAGGGGAACTTCTCCTGGGTTTCGGTGTTTTGAATAGCAATAGCAGGCCAGGACTCCTTCAGGTTGAGGTTTGCGGCATGACCACCAAACTGCTTGGCATCAATGGTGGCAATGTTGAGCTTACCCTTCACTTCCTTTGCAATCTTGGAAAGCCATTCACCAATGGTTGTCTTGTGCTCATCTTCCTCAACAAAGAGGTAGAGCAGTGGGATACCAGATGACATGTAACCTTGGTACGTCTCGGGGCCAATTTCGCCCAACAAGGGAATTGCAGCAGACTTGACGAATCCAGCAATCGAGTCGGCGTCAAAGGCACCAGTGTAGAGATCCTTGCCATCATCGAAAGTCTTGAACACAGCAACACCAGGCATCTTGACACCGTGCTTCTCAGCGAGCTCGGCATCGTTGGAGGCACCAAAGAGGAAATCCTCACGGTGGATTCCGGCAACTTTGGTGAAGGTCTCGTTGGAGGCAGTGTCACTCTTGTCAAAGAAGGCGATAGCCACGACCTTGTCGCTCTTGGAGAAGTCATCAAAGGTCTCAGAGGTGAGGGTGGAGACGGCAGGCAAGAGTTGCTTGCTCATGTAGGAAATGATGGCATCTGCCGTTCGCTGACCATTGTAGGGAGTCTGAGAGCCTTCGGAACGGAAGAGGATGAGGGTAGGATAGCCCTTGACGTCGTACTTTGAACACAAGTCAGCTTCCTCCGTGCAGTCCACCTTGGCAATGGCAATGTCTTCCTTTTCCTTGAGGGTGGTAGCAACCGTCTCGTACTCGGGAGCAAGCTTCTTGCAGTGCCCGCACTAATATTAGAGAGTGATTGAAGAAGGGATAAGCCGTACCCAGGGTGCATAAAACTCGGCAAGAACAAGTGTTTTGTCGGCGAGGGTGTCGTCAAAGTCCTTTGCGGTTAATTTGAGCACATCGCTAGCGGCAGCCTGGTCGTCAGTCACAGTCTAGTCAATGGAACGAAGGGGCCTTTACCGTAGCAGCAAGCAGCAGAGGTGTCCACTTCATGGCAATACGGTCGATTGGGTTCTGGTCGTGAGTGGACAGCGCGGCGAGTTTAAGAGAGAGCGCGGGAAGGAGCACGTGTCGAGCTGTCTTACGCTGACAAACGGAAGGGAAGAGAGCCCCTGAGCCATCTACATGAAGAAAACCAGGGAAGTGAGACAAAGAGTCGTATATTTTCTGCCTGAGACTGATGCGAGCATCAGGAGAGCATTCTAGACTTTCTAGTGGGATTTCACCGGCAGCCCAGAAGCAAGGCGTCTGTGCTCAAACTTGCGAGGTGACCCAAGCCGCGAAGCCAAGGTTGGCGGCGGGAGCAAGGACACCGGCATTGCCTCGCCCGTCACAAAGGGATGTGCAAGTGCCGTGGTCGGTGTCAGCCTACTCTCTGGATTCCAACGCAAACAACGCGTCAAAAAATCAATAAATGCTTCATCTTGACATTTGAGTGCTTGCGATAGAGTCTTGCTCGACGGTCTCCGTTTGCGCCCGCGCGACGACACAACCTGTCTAGGTTTGCCAAACCCATCAAAGAAGAGCTTCTTCCTGGTGGAGTTTTCAATAAGGTGCTTTTCTGGCGGGCCAAACAGTTCCATAATACAGGAGAGTTGTTCTTGCTCATCTTCACCGGGGAAGATCGGATAGCCCGTGTACAACTCTGCTAGAATGCACGCCATGCTCCAAATGTCAATTGGTAGGCCATACGACATGCCTAGAATGACTTCTGGTGATCTGTAGAAGCGGGACTGAATGTAGGTATACACCTTTTGGTCCTCAAAGCAGCTCGAGCCAAAGTCAATAATCTTGATCTTGCTCTCCCAGATATTGACAAGCAGAATATTTTCCGGTTTCAGGTCGCAGTGAATGACGCGATGCCGACCAAGGAGCTCAAGACAGGACAAGATCTGCCGGGTAAAGCTGCGAATGACACCGATCGAACAACCACGAAACTCATTCGCCTTGATGTACTCATACAAGTTCATGCCGAGCAGGTTGGTGGCAATGCACAAGTGATGCCGAAAGTAAAAGTGGTCCGTGTACCGAATCATGCAATGCTTGTCTTCTGGATCCCATTCGCGAAGCCGCTGTAATATATTCACCTCAACAAGCGCCTGTGCATGGAAGCGCTTCTTGTTGCGAATCGTCTTGATGGCTACCAGACTACCAGTCTTGTAATCAATACAGCGCATCACCTGTCCAAACGAGCCTTTGCCCAGGATATCCACAATTTCGTAGCGATATGCGAAATGGTCCCCATGATGAATCAAATAATCGCCACGATCGTCGTCGTAACCAAAATTGACTTCATTGGGAGCACTCAAGCGGCCACCTTGCTTAACAAGGCCTTTGGCACCACAACAGTAAATCTTGCCATCATAATCCACCGCTTCGCCACGTTCATAGACATTGAGCGGCGCGTCATCCAACTCAGCGATCCGATCAAGTGATACAGGCGATCGTGCACTCGCGCGTTGTTGCAGTTCAAGCAAAGCCTGTTCCTCTTTTTGTAGATAATTCGCACCTCTGCGCCGTACAACCGTCTTGCGCATCTCGTCATCCGCTGGGTCTTGCTGCAAGTGCAATGGAATCTTTGGCGGTGGTGGCGCTAGTTCTGTTGCAGGCATATTGCCAAATGGTGACAGTCGACCTTTGAGAAATGACAGGGACAGTCTTCGCCTCGTGGATGAGCTTGTTCGTGGTGGCGTGGGCAACTCTTCCTCTTGCTTGTCACGCTTGGCTTTCGCTCTACTCCGTGACGATGACCGTGATAGCCTGCCTAAAAATGACTCGCGCTTGGGCTTCTCCACTAGTGTCGGTTGCATCTGCAATGATTGCAAACGCAAACTCATATCATTCACTCGATTCACAGTCGGCGTCGATAACGCCTGTAGATTCAATGGCGGCAATGAGATGGGCTGCAACTGACTCACTTTACGCGTCGATGTCGCTGTTGCCGGCGGCTTGATCTTTGCAGGTGATGTAAAAGAGGTTGACTTTTCGGCAATCGAGCCGGTTCGTTTATGTGTCAAAGTCACACTTCGATGTCGCGCTACGGGTCCCGAGACTGCGCGCGGCTTGACCGGTGATGGGCGTCGAAGGAGACTTGGTTGTGCGGGTATCGGTGGGATGGGTGGGACGGGCGATGGTCGTATGCGTTGCTTGATGGGACTTGGAATCTGTGTCTTGATGACACTGATGCGTTTACGGTTCTGTTGAACTTCAGTCGGCGAGACGGTACGTGCAGCAAGACCGCGTCGTGGTGAAGGGAGCGACGCGAGTGATCCATTCGAGGTAGATTTGGGCATTCTGGTAGACGTATTGGGTAAAGCATATTGTCCAGACGCGGCTTTATGCGTGCGGAGTGCATGCCGCGATGATTCAAAGGCACCAGGCGCATCATGTCGCCGTGTAATGAGACTGGGACTCGATCCCGCACGAGGACTCGGTGAACTAGAGCTAACATGTCGTTGCCGTTGACGGTTTTGCGAGGCCGCAGTCGGCGTTGCGTAATCCATGATAGTGGCTCTCTTTTGGCAAGGATGAGCTTACACCTGCATACGAGCCTGGTCTCCTGTAGCTCTTTGTTGTGGTGAGCGGCGCGTGGTGTCGTTGAGTGCTGTTTCCGCTCGGCTCAGGGAAAACTTGACGCAGTAGCTGTGCAACGACAATTATGACAAGGATTACATGAATGTCTACAGTAATACCCTGGCCTAACTCTCAGTGCATTCTGCTACATCTATACAAGAAAGACTGCGAGCATGATGACTGCTCATATTTTCCAGCATGGCCCTAGTCGGCCTTATAAGTGCCATGGTACAAGCTGAAGCACCACAGCAGAGTTGGCAATCGGGCTCGAAGCGAGTTTGATATGGCTGTCTTGTTAGCAATCAGGTGGGCTGTCGCATTTGAGTCGATGCCATGTCTTAGTCGACGTGGTATTGCCGGCGCAGAGCATAGTACACTTTGCGACGAGCCTTACAGCATTGTCGTATTTACATACTGCATTTGCTCTTGCTGTTTGGTCCTTGCAATCGCAGCAGAAGCAGACAAATTGTGCGTCTGAGCCTTCTGGTCGTCGTTGCTGAACAACTGGTCCTTACTCTGCTCCGTAAGCTGGGGCCTCCCACCGCCTGACTCCGGCTTGTCGTCGCCGCCAACTTCCTTTTCTGAAGATGTCGAAGGCCATGCTCGGGCTTCAACCAACTCTCGCATACCATTTGAAGAGACGGTACAACTCTGTTAGACAAATGTATGGTAGCTGTATAATAAGGAGATGCATCTCGACACACTTTCTTTAGGACACCCAAAATCCCGCTCCAGATAATGGAACACACACAGATAGCTGACAGATCGAACCAGGTCACTTGCAAAGCGAGACTGCATCATCCAGTGTAAACCAAAAAGTGCAAAAGAGAAACCCCAAGCGGGACTTGAACCCACAATCTTCCGGTTCGAAGCCGGACGCCTTAACCAATTGGGCCATCAGGGCTTGTGTTTCGAACTCTAGACCGACCTTTGCGGATGGCCGCTGCGCCAGGCAAGAGATATAGCTTGACATTCGAAAATTGCTTGATTGTACATGAAGGCAAAACACCGAAAATAATTTTTCAGATGCCACATCCTCTCTCCCTACTTGTCATTTAGACTCATTCTCTACTAGTCTTTCACAAGGTCGTCAAATTCAAGATACTCCAAACGGTAGATCTACAGCATCCCACCATCTGTGATCGAAAACTGCCTCACTTTGTGTTCCATCCCTACAAATTATTGTCGGGTGTAGTATCTCTACAGCAAAGCTTATTTCGCTGACATATAGTTCTCAAGATGCAGACGCGAGCTGATATCCTGATGGCTAAGCTAATGTGAAGTTTCTATCTGCTATGTCATCCTGATGGTCGCTAGGCACTCAACTTGAGGGCTACGCGATTGCCGCTGCAATCAAATCTTTGAGCCCTCGATGACTAGGGAGCCAAGAAGAGCTGGCTCTACATGTAGTATATGACACGACAGATGATCTCAAGGTTGAATCTCTGAGTTGTTTCTGTGTCACTGCGAGGATCAGTCTGGCTGACTCGTCGCAGATTTTGACCGCAAAACCGACCTTCCCCATGTTCGGCTAATCCCTTGGCACTCAAATATACGAGACCAAGGCAATCTTGCAGGTGCCATGGCATTGGCTACTCTATACAATCTACAAAACGTAGTTGGTATCTCATCCAAGTCACTCCTCATGATGACTTCCGAGCTCACTAGCACGTCAATCGAAAGAGCAGTAGAGATGTGATTTGCAAAGCGACAGGGGTAGAACAAAGAAACAATGAAAGGATGCTCAACCGACTAAACAGAGCAGCCGCAAAGGGTCTAATGCGGGAGAAGGACAAAAAACCCACAAATCAACACACCATACCTGACCATGCACCTAGTTGACTGCAATTGCCTCCATCGGGTCAGCCGTCACCTCAGCAGCAGGCGTCTTGCCGCTGTGTAGCGAACTTGTTGACTTCATGGCTTCCTTCATACTCGCCAAAGTGACCACACCATCATTACCGCCCTTGGACGACGCACGACGCCAAAAGTTGGCACGCGGGTTGAAGAACTTGGGAACACCGGTTTCCTCTGCTTGTTGTTTATCCTCCGATGCAAGCCGTTGAATCTCCTTCTTGATGGATTTGAAGGAGTCAAAGGGGATGTAGGTGATTTTGTTCTCCTGGCAGTACTCTTCGAGTCGCAAGCCGCGTCGTGCAAAGAGGATATCGGCTTCGCGCGCTGCAGGCAAGTCAGAGACGCCATCACCGATAAAGACAATGAGGGGTGGAAGTTCATCTTCTCCTAGGGTGGCGGAGTCTGTCTTGAAGGCTTGCACGGAAGCTGCCTTGTCGTGTCCGAGTGGTGTATCGTCTCGCCACACCACATTCCACGACTTGCCATCTTCTGAGAGTTGCAAGTCATTCGAGATGATGTCAATGTTACTCGCTGCTTGTGGTCCCAGATGATGCTCAAGCACTGCACGTAGCAATGGTTTCAATCCAGCAGAAATGACGTTGAAGGGAATACTGTTCTTGACGCAAAACGCATGGAAGTCCGAGAAATCTGGATCAAAGACGAGTTTCTCCTTCATGACTTCAAAGCCATCATCGAAGCCAACATTGAGAGATCCCCACATCTCTTCAGAGACATCACGGAAGGATCGCTCGCCAGTGTGGATTTGATTGTCTAGTTCTGCACGTCGCTCTGGGCCGCATCCGTGCTTGTCAAAGAGGAGGTGGCCTGTATCTTGCAGCGCAATGGTACCATCAAAGTCTGTGGTGAGCGACCGTCATTGACACCATGAGAAAGGACATACCTGAAAAAATGAGGATTTCACGCTTTGTATTGACCGAGTCGTCGAGTGTTGCCTGCCTTGTGGGGATCTGACTGTGAGCCGTGGAGATGCAATCTAGTAGCAAATACCTTTTTGAGCTTTGACTTGTCCATTGGAGTGTAGAGAGAAGAACTAGAGAGAGTAGATGGGAGTCTTGCTGCAGTTGACGTCTTCTTTTCTGCATTTCGTCGGCACACCCGCAGCCGCCGTCTCTGATTGGCTGGGTCTACGTCACTCAAGCGGGAAGCAGAACCGAGATGGGAAGGCACAGAAACATGCGAAGGGCTACACTGCTACAGGTTACAACGTACAAGCTGGGTACAGTACAAGTTGACGTACAGACAGCACAGGCTACAGGCGCTTCTGCTTGCCACTCGACTTGCGCACACCGCCGCCCACAGTCGAACTTGTCGAAACGCTACGCGGCGTCACTGCTACATCCCGTGATACCTTCCGTCGTGGTGACTCCCTCGATGCAATACGACCAGCAACGGCTTTCCCAAGCTCACCATACCGCCCTGAAGCTTGTCTCGGTGAAATTTTGTCTGTTGGCTCAGCTAGCTCATCCACCGTATTCTCATTGTTGACAACCTGCAAACTAGCAATGCGTGGTGGTTTTGAAACAGACCGGCCCATCGGTGCCTTTCTCGGTTGTCCAGGCGTCGGTGCAGGCAACATCTCTGCACGCTCGCCCTTTTCAAAGACACGTGCTTCAGTGGTATTGTCATCGAGTGAACCAAGTACAGGTCTCGGTGGTGTGCAAAACACAGCAGACTGCGGTTGTCGCTTCTTGATGGCACCCGTATAGGACCATTCTGTGAAATGATGCTGATTGATGTGAAGCCAGTGCTGTTGAGGACCAACAACCATACCGGGTCTCATGATGCGCATATACGCAATCACCTCATTGGCAGTGAACCGGTGCTTGTAAATGAGATACGCGCCAATCAAGCAGCCCGTGCGGCCGAGTCCCGCTTTACAGTGTACAGCAACCACTTTGTCTTGTTCCGCCATCTCCTCCGTCAGCCCAATGAATGTCTTGACAACATCAAGTTCAGGGCATGTACCATCTTCAAAGAACATGTCGATATGCTCAATTTCTTGCTTCTCAAAGTGACTCTTGTCATACAAGTGCGAGTTGAGCCGAAACACCATCCCTACGCTGTGTGAGGAGAAGTAATCCAGTACATGTTGAAACGTCGCCGACACAGCTTGTGCTTTTTTGAATGGGTTGGCTTTTGTGGTATACCCACTCTGCACAGGACTAGCAAATGCAATGAAGCGCGGACAGACCCAATTGAAGTCACCTTTATCCACAAGCTCGTAATACTCATACTCCTCCAAATCAAATGTCTTGATGTCAATAATCTCCGCTTCTTTTGCCCGCCAAAGACCATACACGAAATCTTGAATGGAGAGGCAGAAATCCGCTTGACTATAGCCTGCGTCGCGAAAGGCCATAAATGGTGGTTCGGATTGTGCTAGCGGCGCAATGGCTAGATGAGGGGGCCAGTTTTGTACAAGGACCATGTAGCAAGCTAGAAGACAGGCTGCATTCGCTCGTGACCGTGCATCTGTGCGGGAGTAAAAGACGATGGGTTTTGCAGACATGTCGGGGTCCTGTTGTTAGTCGTGTGCATGTCATTACAGATGACAAACAGATAGAATTTCATGCAGAATGATGGCGAAGCGATAGAGATGACCGATATGCAGCGGTCCAAAGTCCATGTGGAAGGCATGGTAAACAAGGAGGTCGTCTACCGTAAAGAAGCGCAAGTGCGGGTGTTTCTCCTTGGACGGCGGCGCATCAAAGGCGCTGAGATAGAGACGGTCTGATGTTAGCAGCGCAGGATTTTTGAATTGCCATACCCTGCAGGAACTCAATCATGGGCGGCGACATTGGGTATAAGTACAGGGATGGGTTTGATTGTCTGTTGTTGTGCTCGCTCGCTTTGTTTTGGTCAAGTCAGCCAGGGATTGAAGGGAGCGTGGGAGAAATGGGGGAATTGTGGCCTGACCTGCACACCAACAGGAACAGCTTACCATCAGACCACCCTGCTATTTGCCTTGCCTCTGCTATAATTACTGCTACTGCTACTACTGCTCCTATCTCTGCTGCTTCTCCTATTGCTTTAAGAGCAAAGCCTGCTTGGTCATGGCCGCGGACTTGGACCCAGACTACTATGCCTCCTTTATCGAGTCTATGCAAGACCACGCCACACCCAGTCTAACGGCCTCTTCCAACGGCAGTCCTCACTCTCTCGACTCACACGAGTTGTTTCCCGCTGAATGGCTCAATTGGCAGGATATCGCACAGCCAAACGCAGTCATCCAGCCGGAACTCCTTTCTCTTGGCAAGCGCAAGTTATCTGTGTCTGACTTGGATGCCCCAGAACAAGAGGGTCCAATCGAACAACCACGCGGTAAGCAAGGAAAGACATCACATAATGTCATTGAGAAGCGATACCGCAGTAACCTCAACGACAAGAT
This sequence comes from Protomyces lactucae-debilis, assembly GCF_002105105.1. Classification (NCBI taxonomy): domain Eukaryota; kingdom Fungi; phylum Ascomycota; class Taphrinomycetes; order Taphrinales; family Protomycetaceae; genus Protomyces; species Protomyces lactucae-debilis. Next base: position 161,053 of record NW_024468015.1, read on the forward strand.
CCTCGATCTACGCGATGCAGTACCGCATCTTCATCAAGAAGCGGTACAGGACCCAACCATCAAGCAGCCGAAAGGTCGAATCATTGCTTGTGCAACCGCCTACATCAAACAGCTCGAAGCAACCAACAAACAACTAGCAGAGCAAAACATACAATTGACTAAAGTCGTCACGCGCAGGCCATCGACAGGTGACAGGGTCGGCAAATTGGCATTGGGCGCACTAGCCGGGGTTGCTGCTCTGTCGGGGTTGCAAGAACATGATGGATCGAGCCGCACGACCCATGCACTCGGCGCCATTCCTATATTCGGACCAACCATGAAAGTGGCCCAAGTCATGCTACTGGCTGGAGCCCTCTGGTATATCCTCAGTGCCGTCTTGCCACAGCGCAGAAAACCAGTTGTGCAACACACGTCTCTGCGAGCTACTTTTACAAATGCGGAAGAAGCGCTTGGACTTGGTAACGGCCTTGCGCTCATGGCAGTACTCGTTGCCTGGGTGCAAGCACTCTTGAACTCTACATCGGTACACGTCAAAGCGCTCTGTGAGGCGCAAGTTCTCGGTGCTGATGTTCAAGTGTCAAGACTACGCATTCTGCTTTTCGCTATGCTTGGCAAGCAATCTGTCGAGGTGCGCATTATGCAACTCGTGTTGTTGACGCGGGGGATTCTCTCACCGACAACTGTGCGTCGCTTGGTTGGTCACTTGTACCCGGCTTCGCCAATTCTCTCTTACGACAAGTTGCTCAGTGATGCAATGCAAGGTGAAATAGCACGACTAGCCCACGGCTTACCAAGTGTCGGCTCGCGTGCAGTGTCACAAGCAGAGTGCTCTACCCCTGCGGAAGCGCTCATCACCATGTATGCCGCTTTAACACTTGATAAGGTTTGCAAGAAGTGTTTGCTGGAGCGAACCAATAAACTGCCAAAGGAAATCTCTGCACTGCTTGCGTTACCACAGCCTTCAGACTCCACCTTACGGTTACGCATCTTATTGCTACGAGCAATCCTTGACACAGACCATTTTGGAGAAGCAGCCGATGCTATACGTACTGCAACACAAGAAATGGCAGCCTCACAACTCAACCTCTTTCGATGCGCAACCATCCTCAAATTCAACAAGTCCAACCTGCTTCTTCAGCGTCAGACTGTTTCGACAGACTCCCTTGAGCTGCTCGCGTACTTCCGCGTCGCTGAACAAGTCTCAACTTGGTCGTGTGCGGACCGTCGACACAAGATTTACATGGTCGTTAGGATCTGGGCGCATCGTTGGGCAACTGAGGGAACGAATGAGGTCGAGGTGGATGCTGCAAAGGCTCTGGGCAAATTATGTGTGTCGCGCATTGCTGGGTTGTTTACAGCGGATGATAGTGCGTATGAGACGACGTGATGATTTGTAGCGAATGTAATGAATGAATATGGATCTCGAAACGAGAACAAAGCTAGTGCAAAGACATGGTATCATTGCATAATTATAATTGTATGTACATCTTCTATCCAAACCACTTCGAAAAAGCAGCCGTCGCCGTACCAGCATAATAATTGAGACTCTCCGTCACCTCACCCACCACTTTCTGCGCAGCAGGCCTAGCAGTCTCTTGCGACGCTTCACTACCAGAACGATCCAAGGCACTCATGAAATCAAAACTCCCATTCTGTCCATGCTTGTTGGTCGGTTGTTGCGGAAGCTGGTAGTCCACACGCGCAGGCGCAGCGCTCTCTGACGATGAAGACGAGATGTTGCGTCGCGAGCGTTCTTCAGCATTCAAATGTCTCGCTGCGTCCGATTGGGTCATTGTCATGATACGTGGTTGCTGACTACCTTGTTGCGAAGGCTGATGGTATTGTGGCTCAGTAGCAACATAGTCTGGCGAGTTGGAAGAGTGCTTGCTAGTGAAGGAAGGTCGTGAGCGAATGGGTGATGGCATGGCCACACCATGCGTAGGCATAGTCGCAGACTGTGGTCGACGCTCCTCAAATGGCGATCGAAATTGAACGGCCGAGCCAGGACTCGTGCTATCCTGAGAGATGAAGGATGGCGTTCCCAATTTCAGTGGTTCCGGCACATTCTTCCGTGGCATGCCATCTTGCGGTGGCGATTGATCCTCAAAACCAAACATGACAGTCTGGGGACTCGACTTGGCAGGAAGCTTCAAGTTGCGAAAGGGATCCGGTGTCGGCTCGCGCGACGAATTGGGTGAGGCAAGTCTGGCAGCCGGGTTACTGAATGGGCTCGTTGTTTGTGCACGATCCAGTGGTTCAAACTGCTGTTGCTTGCGCCTTGCAAGCGACTCCGCCAAGTTCGTCGGGAGAATGTCTGGTGAGCCATTTCGACTTTCCTTCGAGTGTGTATTGCGCTGTGCAAGATTGGGCCTGACTTGCATAGGTGAGATGTTGGACGAACCAGAGATACCAAGACCAGCAGGCGGTGCTGATGAAGGCGGTGTACTCGATTTTGCCAAGTTTGAGCGTGTCTGCGAACGAGAGCCACCACTCGCAGGACTATTGGTATCCGGTGAGGACTTATTCGTCTGTGGACTCTGCGCAATAGTCTCAAGCTGATGCACAGGCTTAAACCGATGCTTCTGCTGCTGTGCTTGTCGCTGAACAGGAGGTTGCGACTGCTGCATGGCAGGCGATGGCTCTGGCGAAAGGGTATAATCCCGGAAGATTTCCGACATGGGCGAGTCATTCATCTCTGGCGTTTGCAACTGAACAAACGTCGGCTTGACCTGGTCCATGTTGAAGAGCGTCTGTGCTGGGCTGTAGATGGAGGAAGCACGACGTTTTGCTTCCATACCAATCGGGATCACAGCCGTACCAGGCTCTGACTCTTGCGAGCTGCGCGTACCTGCATCACCCTTGAAAGGAGAGACGAGTGGGCGAGAGGCGGCAGAGATGCTGTCACGCTGCCAGAGCGGGCTATGCTGCGCCTCACGCTTATCACCCTCCCGCATGAATTGAGCAAGTGAGATTTGCTCAGGCGTCAATGCAACGGGCAACTCTGCAGGACGAGGCACTTCAATGAGATGCACCTCTTGTGACGATCGAGAGTGCTGCGACCCTTGTGAGCTCTGCGCCTTCATCTCTTGCTGCAACTCGAGTGGACCGGAAATATCATGCACTGAGATGCGTTGCTTTGAGTTTCGCTTCTCATCCATGACGCCTGCCTTGAACTTGACCTCGCGAGGCGACTTGTTGCGCAGCCCGAGGATCTTTTGCGCCTTGTTCGAGACTGCGCCAAACTTGGAAGACTTGCCACGCGGCATGCCTGTGATGAATTCGTCCAAGGAGCCATCACTCGTTGAGCTGAGTGCCGAGTTGGTGCGGTATGAACCTCGTTTCATCATGGCAGCAGGACTCTTTGGACCACTGACCAAGTCGTAACTTTTGTTGTGCTGAACAACAGACAAGTCTTGGTAGCTGGCAGATGTTGGAATCGGCGCAAGCTTCTGTGCAGCAGGTCGTTGCAGAGCCGTGAGCAGAGGAACACTGGCAGATGTGGGTAGTGTGGGCGCAACAGGCTGCGAAATTTCAGGAGAAGGCGCTTTGACAACCACAGACGGCACATCCAGCGCAGGCGACTCAAGAGATGCCATGGAAGCAGCAGATGATGCAACAGGCGACTCGTTCGACTTCATTGACCGCCGCAAATTAGAAGGCTGCTTCTTGTGCTTTGCAAATGGATCGTAAAACGTCATCTCATTGCTGTAAAGCTTGACACGATCCGCGTCCGCACTTACCACTTTGGACATGGCAGGTGGGTTTGTATCGCGTGGACCTGAGATTGAAACTCCCCGAGCAGGCTCAGACTCTGATTTGGCCAATTGAACGCTTTTGGGCAGTTTCTTGATTTCAGCTTGCACGGGCTGCTGCTGTGTCGTGGTTGACCATAATCGCTGCACAGGCTGTACTTCACCCTCTGACTCCGATACGGCTGGTTTGGGCGATGCGAGTGTTGGTGAACGCAAGACTGGCGATGTGATGGCGCGATAGGGGACTATCTCGCTACTCATCTGACGAGCCAACGAAGCACGGTATTTCGCCTGCGCAGCCACTTTGTCGGCAGCAACAGCTTTTGCGCGTTCTTCAACAACCTGTGCAATGGCAGCAGGGCCAGATGCAACGGCTGGAGCAGCTTCAGCTTGAGGTTCGGTGACCTTGAGAATGCTCTTGAGCTGTGCAGGCGGCGCAGAAGGTTGTGCAACGGGAACAGGATGCTGCTTAACGATAGGCGAGGCCACAGGTGACGACAAGTCGAGTTCTGGCAGCTGAGGCGATCTGGCAGGCGCAGAAGCAGTCTTTTGTTTCGCTTGCTTCGCAGCTCTCTTGGCTTCGCGCTTTTCAACGTGAGCGAGGTAGTCGTTGTAGGTCGCGACGAGCCATCCAACCTTGACGCCACGAAAAACTTCATCTGCATCCATGCCTGATGGCACGGTCCCACGTTCAGGCTTGTAGCTCTTTTCTGCATCCATGGATTTGGTGGTGGATGTCAACGTTGTGTGAGAGCTGACAGAAGGTCGACGAGAAGACTTGCGAGGAGGCTGTTGTTGTGGAATGGAAGAACCATCACTCTCACCACCATCATCTGTCGTCCATGCATGTCGCGAGTCTTGTTCAGACATCTTGAATGAGAGCTGCCGTTTATGATGCGCAATCACATCATTTGCCGTCGGCAGATTTTCGAGCTGATTGACACTCGGCTTGCGGTCTTTAAGGGATGCCAAGTACAACTCAATCTTGCTATTGGCAATGTTGGTCTTTGTCTGTTCATCATCTTCCTGCACAAACCCATCACTCAGCGATGCTCGTGAATCTTGGCGCAGCATTCTGACAGGTGCGATAGGTCCAGAGGGCCGACGTGGCATGTACCCCGCAAGACGTGGTTCCATACGTGTTCCTTTGGGACTGAATAGCGGAGACTGTTGTATGCGCATGCCACCAAGACGAGGCGGCGTCGTTAATGAGTGTCGAGGTACAACGATCGGAGCCGGTCGCGAAGGTGAGGCAGACTTGTCAGCCTGATTGTTAGTAAAATTCGTGAAATCCAGTTTCTTACAGTCTGTACGGGAGCCGGAGTCGTCGTCGTAGGCGCAGAAGAATAAGCTGGTGGCATGGGCTGATCCATCGGCAGCGAAATACTAGGCTGCCTCATCCCCGATGTCCAAGTCATGGGTGCCAACTCGGGCGGTGCCACAACTGGTGGTAATTCAGGGGATGGTGGCGCGGGTGCTGTCCTACTAGGCTGATAATTCGCTTGAGAAATCTTCGCAGCAGCCTGAGCAGTTGCTGCTGCCGGAGCAGCTGTCAAGATTGGTGCTGAACTCAAACCAGATGGTGTACGTTGGAGCGGTGGAGCCAGGGCGCGTTGCGAGGCAGTGAGCTGATTGCTACGCTGCGATTCTGCCGTCGATGCAGCGAGTGTCGTGGCAGGTCGAAGGGCTGGTGCTGCGCGTGGTGCAATAGCCTGTTTTGGTCGAGGTGGTGCAGAATCAACGACAGGAGCAGACAGGCCTTGTTGGCGCAATTCGAAGGATTGTCGTAGCTTGCGTGGCTGGACGAGGTGGTGTTCTGACAATTCTTCCTTTGTCAATGTCACCACTTCAGAGGCACGAGAGCGGCGAGAGACGGAAGAACGATGCGACCTGTTGGATCTACCAGACTGATAGGACGTACCAGAAGCTTCCGAAGCAGCAGAGGACATGCGTGGTGACTTTTTGGGCTGAATATTGGGAACAAGTTTGACTTGCGTAGCACCAATACTGATAGACTTTCGAGGAGCCACAGCAACATGCTCTTCTTCTTGAATATTCTCCACGGAAGGCCGGTGGTTTGCGACAGCGTCTTGTGAAGTGCGTTTGGGATCGCGTGCATGCTGCTTATGGGAGACGACCTTGCCCATAGACATCTTGCGCGGCTTGAGGGCAGCACCGGTAGGCACAAGCGGAACGACATGCTGCAAGTGACGGATGGGCGTCTTGCTCTTTCTGCGCAAATGCTGCACTCGGCCCGTTGCATGGTTGGTGGAGGTGAGGACTTTGACTTGAGCGCCGGAGGGAACGAGGTCGAGGAAAGGATTTGCTGCAGCGTTGAGGTCTGTCAGGCTTGACTGCCGAGAGTCACTGAGTTTTCGAACGCCGATGGTACCTTGAGAGATGCGCCGAGGGCCATCCATGGTCTGCGGAACTTTTGGCAGACGCCGTTCGTCCTTCTGGAGTCGCCTGATGCGGTCCGCCATAGAGGTGCGCGGCGAGTAGGCCGGTCTGTCGGAGGACGAGAGGAAGATGGAGGAGCTGAGTGAAAGGAGGTTTGAGTAAGAATGAGAAGAGATGAGCGCGAGGGGAGGTGGTAATGGCAACGAGACGTGGTGTTACACACACTGTTGCGCCCGTGCTCGTGGTTTTCGCCTGACTGCCTGCCTCTCTGGTGTTCTGTTCTTGTGCGCGTGGATTGTGCCTCTCCGCTGCTGTTCCTGCCTCCCTAGGCCCCATCCCGGCCCTCGTTACATCAGGTTACACGATGACCGCCGCTGTGCCTGGTTGTTGAAATCTGAAACTGAGACACGCCCAGATCTCGAATCCAGCAGAAGGGGCAGCACCGATTTCCGCTTTGGGAAAGGGGAAGCGCAAATAAACGCATCAGATGGCAGGACACCCAGCAGCACTCACTCTCGATTCGGGCGAGCAGAAGAGAATAGAAGCACCAGGAAGCACCATCCAGGGCCTAACCCAGCAAGGGGAAGAAGCGACGACGATATATCTCCTCCATCCACAAACTGCTCGCCACCCCGGCATCCGTGCTCCGCCAAACTTCCTCCATGTACTGCATCACATCCCGAATCCCTTCTATGCCAATCTTATCCAGCAACCCAGACATGCGCTCCCGCACAAACGCACGCTCCGCCATACTATTCACATCAGGCGACACAACAAACAGCACCCACTGGTGTGTCGTACATACAGGACTCGTTGCTTGAATTGCTTGAATCAGCCGAATGACTTGGCTTGCCATTAAACCAAGTGCTGATTCGTGTAACTGCATAGTAGCCAGCATACCAGGAACCATCCTGAATAGCAGCAGCAATGCGGTCTGACGATATGCTTCAGCCGTAAACAAGATGTCCTGTAGAGAAGCAGTCTCAAACACCCCAGTACAGTGAATCAATCGATCACCATCCACTTGCGGCCGCCAGCTCGCTAGTCTGTGGTGAAGTGTATGCGCCATAGGCAACGATTCAGGCGACGGATGGAGTCGCACATACCGCACGAATGTCTCCATCTCAATAATTACTGGAAACAGGTCAAACGCCAATCCGAGTGTTGGATCGATATAGTCGCTTGCCTCTGCATCCGCTGCAGGACCAGCCAGCAAGCCTGTCGTATACCCTTCATGCGTCGTATCAGAATGTAAACTCACCAACAAGTCCCAATAAATCAACAAGTTTGTCAGAAACCTGGGCGGCATACAACGCCCACTCTCTGCACGATGGCAAATCAGTACTTTGCTTGTTTTGAGGTGCATGACACCACTTTCACTACTGCGCATCGTATGCCAGGGTTCAGTCATGCCAATATGCACAACTGCTGCAAAAGTGGCATCCGAGTGTGCTTGGTTCGGATCACTCATGGCTCGTGTGATTTCTTGGTACGCAAGTCGTTGTAGCTCCAACCCGCGATTCATGTGTTTTTCCTTATCGCTGGATTGATTTCCAGAGATGGTGAAAGCCGCCATGGCCTGTGCTGCCAGATGCAAGGCTCGCGAATGCGGTATATACTTGCGCAGTCTCATGAAGGGATTGCAAGGTCCTGTGTAAATGGAGAAGAGGTGAGTCGTCGTTGCAAAGAAGACCTCTGTCAACATCGTTTCTTCATCTGCAGGCTCTCCTGGCGATCTACCCAGCGCAGAAATTGGACTTGCGCCTGAGGTTGCGGAGACACTTTGCGGTCGAGGCGTCGAAGCATTGGAGGTTGTCGCTGTAGCAATCGCCTGACTCGGTCCATATTCACAGGTCATGCTCTTCTTTGAACATTGCAAACATACTGGCTTTTCTGCACCTGTTAGTATCATCTTGTACACAACGAAGAGCGTACCTTCGGAGCATTTGATGCGGCGCGTCTTGCATTGTCGACAACCGTGTTTTGACTTAGGACCACGATGACCACGTTTCGGTAGCTCTATTCGTCTCGGTAGAGAATCTATCGGAACTCTATGCGGATCCATGCTTAAGGTCGTTACCGCGCTACTCTCATTGTGCGTCTCAGTGTCACGGTCTTGGTTGTGATGGTTGCAGATCGTCGTGCTGACAGTTGAGGGCGGGATACGCGGGGTTCAGGAATTAAACTTTCAACTCTGCTCCAAACACGACACTTACACTTCTTATTCAGCTGTCTTCTTTGCTTCATTCTGGTCAGGCTTCATCGACTGAAATGACTAGACGCTACCTTACTTATGCTCTCGACTATGCCGACAACTTTGTGATCGCAGCGTTGAAGCTCGCCTTCATCTCTTCTCCCTGATTCTTTGCTTCTCCCTGCAATGCAACAGGCACCCGGTTGACAAGCTCCTTCTCCAACTCCGTCTCAACATCCTTGAACTTCGACATCTCGCTCTTCACAATCGGCTTGATCGCACCGAAATCTTTGCCCATGACCGTATCAGTAATAGTCTTGACTTTAGGCTTGATCCTGTTGACGGCTTTGAGTAGCTCACCTGCTTCAGCTTCACTCATGGGTGTGGGTTCCAACTTGACATCTGAAACAGCTTTACCCATGACGTCTGCAAGACTATTGGCAGAAGTCTTGAGTTTGATGGCTGCCAAGCTTAACGGGTTGCCAGAGTATGATGAGAGATCCGTGTTGAGCGCATCGATGGACGTGCCAATGTTGTCGAGATGCTCAACGACTTTGTTGTTGTCACGCTTGATGAGTGGCGAGGCTGCTGCGCATGCAAGAAAGAAGAAGAGCTTGGAGACCATGATGCAGGCGAAGATGAATTCTAATGAGTGGATGTGGTCATGGGCATTCTTATACATGGCCGTTGCCGTACGGCAGGATCTGAGACGAAATACGTTGGATGCGTGTCTTCGCTTACACGCCAAGTCGTTATGAAACCGCAAACATGACACCAATCACCAGCCATGCTTGCAGGTGCTGCAGATATGCCTCACCTTCACGACAGCTCAGTTGCATCGTGATCCTGAGTCGTCTGAAACTGACAAACGTCTTCACAGCGTGGTATGATGAGCTCGAGGCGGAAGCCACGAGTATGTGTTGAGCAATGGCAATGGCAATGTCAAAGGCGACAAATACAAACCTCGACGGAGCAAGGGCAGCCGCCATGCGCTATCACTGTAAAGAAGTGGCACTTACTACGTGTTGTACTGCGTGAGAGCAATTTTGAAGTAATCTCGAAGCTTCTGATCTTCCTCCTTAGCAGCTGCTTGCATCGCCGGCGACGCATGTGCAACCAAAGAATCACCCAACTCCTTCTCTACATCCGACATACGCACCAAGATCTTCTGGACAATCGGCTTTGCAGCGCCAAACTTCTCAGCTTTCGCACCCAACGCCGTCATTGTGGTATTGACATTACCATTCAGTGTCTTAATGGCATCCAGCATTGTCTGTAATCCAGCATCCGGTAGCGGAATCGGTTCCTTTTTGATATCTGTGACAGCAGCTTTCATGGATGTTTCAACTGTTTCTGCGGAAGCCTTGATGGGCAACGCAGCAACGAGTCCTCCAGTGTACTGGTCCAGTAACCCATTCAAAGCCACAAGATCAGTATCAATCTTCTTGATGTGCCCAGTAATGGCATCATCTTTGGCAGTCTCACCGAGAGGAGCTGCATGAACCAGCCCAAGCAGAGCAAAGAGAAGGACTGCTTGCATTTTGTGATTCAGATAAACGACGTTTAGGGTGCGGACGACCATCTCGTTATATGGCTGTTGTGAAACGACAAACGTTGGTTGGTGACTGTGCTTTGCCAACAGCTCAAGTGATATGAGCCTTGCAAGGTTTCATCACCACCAAGGATAATTCTCAACTGCTCGAAACGCACGGCGTCGCCGAGCTGTTGGAGCTGGTCTCTGTACCCAGAGACCGACCATCATGCCAAGACATGTCTGCCGCCGCAGCATACTTCGCTGCAAAAGCTGTACTTCTTACGGCTCAAAGTCGCAATCGGAAAAGAGATCGGTCTCAGGCGCACCGGCCGCGAAGAATGAGCCAAAGCGTGACTAAATTTACTGGTGCTTGTCAAAAAGGGTTTGTTCGTCTCGATGGTGGTCTTCCTGTTCGCAAGTTGGACTGTCTTCATGGAAGAAGATGGCAGCATGATGGATGGCGGACACGAGCAGTTCTTCTTCAAGCGACGCCAACTGATTTCTGCGAGCAAGGAACACACTTAAATGCAAGGTAAACAGAACTTGAAGCTGTCAGGCACGAAGGGGATGCAAGACAAGACATCCTTGTCTCGACATCGCGTGAGACTTGTTCAGGCTTCGACCGGACAAGCTCAGATTGTGACGCAGTTTGGCGCCCCTTTCAGCATCACAGTTGTGCAGCTTACCAGGATTCGTGATAGGAACATCATTTCAGGAGGCAAGTGCTGTCGCTTCCTAGTCTATCGATTTTAGAGAATCTTGTCAAGCATCGTGCTGTCATTCTTGCTTCAGAACTATAGAGATATACATGCAGGCACATAAACGATGATTGAAAGGCAAGTCCCAAACAATTCGATCAATGGGACCATGTGACACTGCCGCAAAGTTGCTGTACAGGGTGCTGTGCGTGCCGGAACCTACTGTGTAGTCCTAGCACATGTTCGTCGAGGGTCAAACACTGTAGTGCCAGTATAGACTCTCCGCTGATCGAACGAAACGCTTTCCTTAATGTGTATAGCCATCGAAATGCCCAACAATATGGAAATAAAAGGAGAAAAGGAGAAAATGAAGCTTGGACCCTTTTTCTTGTTGTATCTGCATTCAAAGCTATGAATCACGAGTAGCTATGAGTCTGCGATTCTGAAATGAAGTGTCATTGCCATATGATCATTCTTCTACCAGGGTCGAACAGTCAACCAATGTGAAAGGCGGCAACCAGATGCAGATACCACACATCATAAACTTTAGGTACTATGGTCGTGGATAGCGTTCTAGCATTGTCAACCAGCATTCTGAACCTCCCTAAGGGTCCCGACAAACCGTCGTCCTACGCGAATATCGCGCAAACGATCTTTGGGATCTATCGCCCAGACGCATGCCTTTTGAAGGCACCCCACAATACCACAGACGAAGCGCTCATGCGAGCATTCACCACTCAGTACCCTCTTTTGAAGGAGGTATACATCTTCCAACAGGGCCCGAACAGGATCCTGCAGTTCAAGCGAGGCATGGGCTCTTCCGATGTCATTGCCAATGGCATCAACTTCGACAAGGCCAACTTCCCAGTTCGCCGTCTGCACAACACGTCCGCCGGATCAATGATCCAGTGCACAATCCTACATTTTTCTCCAGGAGGCCTCGAGGAGCTGTAGGAGACACTGAGCCCGTACGGTATCATGGTAGACCACCACCGCGAGTACTACCCTGGTCTGCTCCATCCTACAAGGAAGTTCTCCTTCCAACTTTCCTCCCTTGCTGAAGACGAGTTTGCCCCCCAAGAAGTTGGTCGCCAATTGTGGCACCGAATAGTACCTTGGGGACTGAAGATGACGTCCTCGCGATCGTCTTCAGAAAAACTCCCTGCTTGTGTTTGTATTTCTGGCTGTCAGCCTTGTGGTCAGCCATCTATCAGCCTCTCAACTCTGAGTTGGACCTTGTCGCTGCCCATTGCTGAATCTTCTTGCGAAAATCCGCTGAGCTGGTCTGATGCACCTTTGAGGATGACACCATAGCAGCACGGACGCTAGGGGCCTGGGCTCGCGCATTTGGACTTGATGGCCATTGCGAGTGCGATATATGGCGATTCACAGACAGAAAGCCTTCGTCATTCACAACAGGAGCTGTGGCAGACAAGGTCTGCGACCTGGCAATAACAGCTGCAGGTGTCACTGCGAGGATTAATACTCAAGACGGGAGCGTCAGGCAAGCTGGCTGTTCGACAGTGCTCAGTCTGCTGATTCGTGCTGACACAGCTTATTAGCCCAAGACCATACGGCGGAGTATTTTCCGCAGCTCCTCGAGGCCTCCTGGCGAAAAGTGTAGGATCGTGCACTAGATCATTGATCCAGAGGAAGTATTGTGAAGACGGCGAACCGGAAAGTTGGCCTTGTCGTGATCAATGCCACTTGCAATGACATCGGACGAGTCCACGCCGCGCTGGAACTGGAGGATCCAATTAGGGTCCTGTTGGACGATGTATACATCCTTCAAAAGCGGGTATTGGAGGTAAAGACCCGCATGACTGCTTCGTCGGAGATGGTTTGAGAGGCCCTCAGGAGGCACGCGTCAGCGCGATTGACGCCGAAGATGGTTTGCGCGATGTTCGCATAGGATGACGGTTTGTCGGGACCTTAGAATGGTTTCAAATGCTTGTAGATAATGACTGAGCGCTTTCCATGACCATAGTACCTCAAGCTTATGAGGTGTGGCTCTCGAGGTCAGCTTTCCCTATGTATTTTCGTTGATAAGTATCTAGGGTTAGGGTCAAGATTTTGAAATTCCATATATATATGATTCTGGCCGGTCGATGTTATAATGGGCTGGTAGATCAGTGGTAGTATCGCATGCTTTGCATGCATGAGGTCGCGAGTTCAATCCTCGTCCAGTCCATTTTTTGGCAGTTGCCTGTCTCGCTCCCCAGCCTTTCAGATGCACACCACAAATTTCGGTTCCTGAGCAAGACGATGATGTTTTGAGAGATCGCACCAGCAGACAAGTGGATACATCGAATGAGTGATTAGAAAAGAGCAGATGGCCTGCGATTGAGTATGTCTTCATCGGCTAATTCCGAGATGGGCAACGTTTCACGCCTTGCCTAATAGACACCGGGCAATTGAAAGTCCACCAGGGACTGTAAAACTAGCTAGCAGCTCTAGAGCGTTATCATCTAGAAACTAAGTAAACCATGCGGACTTCATCATCAGAAATGATCATAGGAGCCATGCCTTCCCCCAGCCAGGACTGCCACCCCAGCAGGCAACGCAGTTTTCGATGTACTCGTCTGCTGAGTGCCTTGTCGACCATGCGCCTTTTGCTGTTTTCGCTCAAAACACGTTGCATGCCATCGTTTGGTCCCATCAGCAACACAGGCACCTTCGACACCTGTGCCACAGACATCACACAATGACCCGTTTGCAGCATGATAGTGCTGACCACAATATGGCCGATCATCAAATACGTAGAAGTCACCTGCTGGAAAGAGACAGAAGCAAGTGGTGCAGCGGAAACAGTCTTTGTGGTATTTCCCGGTGAGCTTGCCATCTTTACTGGAGACTGACTTCTGGCCTTGCTTGATGGGTTGTTTGCATGCACGGCAAGCGACTGAAGTTGCGGTAGCTTTGGGAGTCGGTTGAGTTGTGGGCTTCGGTGCCGTTTGCTGTTGAAAAGATTCTTCAGAGGAGGTTTGACTCTTCATTGTTTCTTTCGATCGTAAACTTGCAGGTGATCCCAGCATGCGTGGTACTGGCATGGTCTCTTCTCGACGGTCATGTCCATCTTGCATGGAAGCGGGCGCTTGGGCAGACCATACAACTCTTGGCGTAGATCGCACAGCATCGACTGCAGCAGGAACAGGAGAGTAGTGACTCGAGGGTGAGCCGCCGACATCCTGTGGATCCTTCATCTCCCGTGGCGGCTGCAATTCATCAATCGAGGCGCCAATATCAGCCAGTAAACGATCAAAACTCTCAGTCGTTCCGCTGCGTGGAAGTGCTGCTGCTTGTATGTGTTTTTGGGTGCGCGCCGCCTTGTCCTTCAACAAACTTGGTGCAACATATTGTTCTTCTGCAACAGTGGGCGGTAGTACTGCAATTACAGTTTCTGGCGTAGCAGAGCTGATACTGGAGCGCACGCTCACACCAGAGCGACTCGTCATGACGGTACCAAGGGAAGAAGAGGTATCCTGACGTATGTGTCGCTGTTCTTGCGAAGCTGGTGGACGAACGCTCGCCAGGGGTGCGAGTTGTAATCGTGAAGGAGCAGGCACAGAGTCTGGCCCGTACCGCGCATAAGGATCTCGCTGTTGAGGTTGTCGAGGAGGAACTTGTCGCGTCGCTGTACGTGGACGTTCTTCTTGGTCATATTGAAAGTGCATTTGTGTGCGATCGAGCTGTAGACCATGTCCGGAATGTTGGCTTCCAGCTGTGGATGGTCGCGATGGGAGGCGTTGCTCATACGCATAGTCCTGAGAGGAAGCCGACATGTATCGTCTTGCAGGGGGATTGCGTGCGCCTTGATCTCGCCACTCGTCCTGATGGCCACGTTGACTTGGCTTCTTCGTCTGGTTGACAAACTCAGGGGCAACAAAGACCGTAGGGTCCAGACGAGAGGCCACACCAGCGATACCAAAGGGCCCTGAGTCCATGCTTGCCAGCGCATCATCCAACGGTTCAGAAATACGCAGCCGTCCCGCGCTACCACCACTGCGTTGGCTGCCCTGCGATCGATTTGAACCGCGCGAGGCCACTGAGCGCACATCGTCCTCGCGATGCTCGTAGTGAGGATGAGCACGCAGCGGCATAACAGTCATGCGTGGATCACGCATTTGGACAGGTCCAGCGCGTGCCGCTTTTGGAGGACCGGCAAATCGTTGCTGATTAAGTGGTCGCGAGAGCGTATTGAGTCGGCCAAGGACTGCGTCGGCCTCGACATGCTTTGGCAGTTGTTCTCTTGATCGTTCCTGTAGTTGCGAAGGCCATGCATGACCTTCATGATAGTGTCGACTCGATGCCGTATCTGGCCTGCCCGGAGGCCTGCTTTGCTGTGCTGGCGACATTTCGATAATCGCTGGCATGCGAGATGTGGGTAGAGTCTCGCAGATATGGTCACCCACTGCATCCAAGCGCATCGCCGCACCACACTTGGAGCACTTGAGTGTCGGCAGGACCTGAGAGATGCGCGACGCGTCCATCGTCGATGTTGCAAGCGCGGCGTATGGGAAAAAGTCAAGCCGACAGGGGTTGTTGTTGAAAAGTCAGGTAAAGGCGGGTGTTCGAAGATGCACCTGCGCTGCGTGTTGAGTAGAGAATGACAGACGGACCCAGTGAGGGTGCGCAGAGGAAAGAGAGACTGGCAGGCGGTCAGTGCGGATGTCTGCTGCTGGCTGCTTCTCTTCTGTCGCGTCTTTGTCTCCTTGCGCGCCAATTTTTTTATTTTTCGCGGTGGACCCCTGGCTCCAGAGAGGAAGAGAGCCCAAGCCTCAGCCTGCTGTCGATGACACGAAGCTGCAGCGTCTACCGGTTCAAGACTGATAGGTGACGGCCACCAAGAAGCTAGAAAAGAATGGCACAGGTCATCGCAGGGAGAGGCCGCTTTACATAGCCCAGCGATGATCAAACCGCATGTAGAACAAATATCTCATCTCCGGTCTCTCGTGGCGTGTCGCTCTAGCCGAGAGTCTCCTGCAACTGCGAGTGGATGTTTCAGCTCTACAGAGTCTACACTTTATTTACGTCTGCAAGAATCTTGTGCTTGAGTTGACAGATAGACATATATTGCTGCACAGCGACTACACTGTCAAGAATACTGCTACAAAGGCCGGCCTAGGATCGGATTTTCACTATTGAGGCGAATGGCGTGGGTGAGGCAGTGAGGCAGTGAGGCTAGGCGCACAAAAAGGCATTTGATTGTCTATGAAGGAAATTCTAGAGCTCAAGCTTGTAAGACAATCTCAGACTCACATGTGTACATGTAGTCAAGCAGGATAGACGTAAGGCGTATCTGCCTCGCCCATATAACCTGATGTACCCTGTATCCACGAAGAGCTGCTCACATCGTACTTCCAGATCGGAAAGTACTGTGATTGATCGGTTGTCCCTGAATACGCATCTATTGGTGGTGAAGGAGACCGTGGATTACTTACATCATAGTAAAGAACACAAAATATGCCCAGCTGAGGTGTTCCATCAGGACCAGTGACTTGGAAGTAATCGTTGGGACGGATCAGAGGATCGACCTTGCATCTGGGGTCCGCCTTGATGTAGCGGCATAACGTGCTACTAGTACTCCCAAGTTGTGGCGATTTTTGCAGCACAGGATACCCTTGAGGGTCGACAGGTGCGCTCTGAAGCTCGTAAGGGCACTCATCTTCCACCAATTTGGTGCCAGGCGGGTAAGACGTGAGCCAGTAGGCATTCACCGGGGCAAGGACGTTGTACTCAAGCTCGCATAGGTGATCACGATGTTTGCCAGCGTCGTGCCAGTCCACAGTTGTTCCTGGACGCTTGTTGTTCGGCAACAGGTCGGATCCTAAATCTTTGCTGAAGCTGACCAAGAACATGCAGAAAATTCCAAGGGTTGCGCCGTTGTGCTCTGGATCGATTTGGAACCAATTCTCGGCCTCCTTGTTCGCAGCCTCGCCATGCGGGCAGGCTTCATCCTTGTCGATCAGATAGCAGTTGGTGTAGCCTGCACGACTATGATTGTCTGGAAGCTTGTAGGATTGATTGCGAACAGGGAAGGTGCCATAAGTGTGCTGACCATTGTTGTTCAGCCAGGGCTTCGATGCATCAGGTGTCTCATCGTCCCATCTGCTCTTGAGCTGATATCGACAATCGGAATCGGACACTCGATGTCCAGTGAGGGGAAAAATCTTGAGCTCTAGCCAGTAGCCATTACACTTCCCAGCTTTGTGTGCGGAACAATTCAGCACCAGAGTTAAGGCACTCCACGTCAAGCACAGTAGCCACGCCAAAGGATGAAGACTTGGGGTTGATTTCTGAGCCAGCATCTAGAAGGGAGCGACTGCAGCTGGGTTGGGGGAGCTAGTGGTGCAGGCGTCTCAGTTCGGCCCCAAAGCACCCAAGCGCTGCTGATAACGTGTATTGCTTGTGCTTGCGTGCAGGAGACAAGTGGTGAAGGGAACAGGATAGAATAGGGCGCGTGGCCTCTTTCTACTATCGCCAAGCGCCAACAATCAGACCCTGACTCCTGAGTGCCATCCCTGATGACGGCCGGGCCCAGCCCGATTGATCGACTAATGATTCAAGGTCCACGCATCGGTCCCCTGATCATCATGCGCACTTGAGCTTTTCTGATCTTGGCATCGGCTCCTCAGCTATCGGTCATGTAGAACAGACCGTGTCTTCTGTCGTCCAAACCCGTTCACTGCGTCAGGTACTGATTCAGAGACGATCATGCTGCAATGACTGCACTCAGAACAACATCTGACTTTTATATCTAATCTCCCATGTCTTGTTGGGAAGCGCCGCGTGCTGCTCCCGTTGTTCACCCCCTACTTTTGTGACGCAAGCGTGTGCCTACTGCCTAGAGTCTCGGGGCAGCTTAGATCCAGAGCAGCTGCAGCTGCAGCCGCTTGTAGTCTGACATGGAAGGTACCGACAGTCACAGATCGCAGCGCAAGATACAGAAACTAGCCTCATTGTGCATCACAAGCTCGGCCGCTACTATAGTCTCTGCAGTCCATTACCTTGAGAGTAATCATGGGCCGACGTAGGGGTTCCGGATTGCATACGAGTCTGCTAGACCTACGACCTCGGACTCGGAGCCTCGGAGGCGAGAATTGGATCGTTCAGATGCCACGTTCGACTCATGCGGCTGAATGCGATGCAGAATCGCGACTCTTTGTATACCGGTCAAGGGCACCATCGTGGACACTGGACAAGGAAGAACCCTTTCTAGCGCACAGCCAGATTCCCAGACTTCACAATTTGTCATCCTTCCATCTGCTCTTGAGCTTATGTGGATCCCCGACATAGATCATACTGAGATAATTGCATGGAAGAGACCGGGTTTCAGTGGCAGCCAGTATGCATGACAGTCCTCCGTGTCGCACCTCGCAGTGCTTCTCGTTGACCACAACATCCATATACATAGGCAAACCGAGGACTTGAATAACGGGCCGACCTCTAGGACCAGCATGATGGAGGAAATGAATGAGAGCAAGATTTCGATGTAGACGTCGAGAACTGCCTTTGAATAGCAAACATTGACAAAAATGCGCCTCAAGCTTGCTGGTGCCGTAGCGTGCGAGACAATCTGCAGTCAATCCATCTTTGGCAAATTACAGGCGCGAGTCGAAGACTTGAAAGCGACATGCCATCGTTTCGTACATTTGTAAGCATTTCGTGATCTCCCAGACTCGTTCTTTGTCTGCTCACAAGCTTGCCCCTGAAATATAGCCTGCGAATCAAGTCATCATGTACTGTTATTTCGTGGCCAAACAGCTCAGGCTATAAACTAAGCACATCTCCCGCACTCAAGTACCGGCTCGTGACACTGGTTTCGATGAAGATGGATGGAATGCAGACCACTTCGCACAAGTGTTCGCGCGAGTATGAATGTTCGGTAGCAAAAGAGTCGTGCTCGAGTTCGACATTGCAAATTTTCGGACTTGTGTGAAAAGTGCGCTGGCTACTGCAGCTGCTGCTAGCCTACCACACGGTGCCTACGCCACCGCGGTCAGAAGCCTTTATGGTCATGTATGACGCGTCTTGTGACTTTCCTTCGTTGGCTCGTCTAAAACTGAAGGCAACCCTTATTCCACGCTGATTGGTATGACCAGGGGCATCGCTATATGCATAAGCGCGTGTCATCTCACGGGCAGCCACAGATCGGAAGTGCAAAGCAGGTCGAAGTGGTAGTGCCAATCACTTCGTCCGTCTTGCTGCTGCTGCTGCAGCAGCGGCGGCGGTGGCGGTGGCTGATTGTATCTCAGGCTGGCCTACCTTGACTTATCTTGAGATGGCATTGAGAGCAATCAGGGGCTGTAGACCCGCGTCGCTCTTATAAAGGGTAGTCGTTTTGATGCTTGCTAGAGCTGCTCTATTCAGACGTGTCCTTCAATTACCTTTTCAACAAACGTTATATCCCTATGCTTGGTCGCCGGCTTGACAGATATTAATCTGTTGACATCCTGATGGCTCGCAAGAAGCGATGTTCCGTCCGATACCCGGGCCGGTCCCTTCGCCATGAAATCTCGTCAATTGTTGGATCACTTGCGCAAGTGGAGGCTTGGAAGGGTTGATCATGGTATAGATGGGCTTAACTTCACAACGCTAGCAAGATGTGTTCGAGTAAACGAAATGAAAACGAAACGTTACTACGCTAGCAACAAGCTAATTGTGAAGCTTACTCGGCGACGGGCATATCACTGGCAGTGACTACTCAAACAGGGCTTGTAGCACTTTGGAGCCATGAAGTGGTGCTCACATCGTAATGCCACGTTGGACGATGCGATTCGAAACTCCCAAGCTGTGCATACGCATCCTGTGGAGGTGGACGGGCGTCACCTTTGAGGGGACAAAAGATGCCCAAGTTCCTAAGGTTTGCAGGACCAGTCACCTGAAACAAGTTGTAGGGTCTCAGATGATTTGGGCTGCATCTAGGGTCCGCAAGAATGTAACGGCAATACCATACGCTATTGGTGCCGCTCAGTGCATTCGAGCCCCGAGCAGGAACGCCTCTTGAATCAAGTCTTGCACTTTGCAGCTGATAGGGGCATAAATCTCCGCGGACAGCTTTGTGACTAGGCGGATAGAACGTCAGCCAGGCGGCGTTTGTTGGAGCGGTATATTTGTAGTTGAGCTTGCATTGATTGTGTTTGTCGTTCTGATCTTCCCAGTCCAGTGTCCATCCCGGCCACGCATTATTCGGAGCCAAGGTCGGCTTCGTCAACAAGTTTTGGATATACATACAAAACAGCCCATACTTTTGCGTGGAATCATGCCCAGGAGGTGCACTCAGCTGAAAGTAGTTATCGTTCTTGGCTTCGCCGTGGGGGCAGAGTGTGTCCCGTTCGATAAGATAGCAAGTTGTAAAAGCTGGATTGGAATCCTCCAGTGGCTTTTTGTCATCCTTGGGGGTATCGTCACGCCGAGGAAACTTCCCTGAAGTATGCGTTACAATAGAGTTTTCCTGATCAGAATCCCATCTTTCCATGAGTTTATATCGACAAGTTGATTTGAGCGGGAAGCCTGCGTTGAAAGCCTCTGGTTTGAGCTGCAGCCAGTATGCTTGACACTTTCCCAATTGGATTGTACCAGCTGCAGCTGCATTCAGTAAGGCACCACTCCACGTCAGCAGGCACATACTCCAAGCCAAGAGCTTGAGAGTCCGGATCGCACCCTGGACCAGCATGATTAGATTCGCCTGCCCTTGTAGAAGGGATTTAAAGGGATGTGATGTCGGTTATAAGTCCACGGCTACCGGGCGGTCGGCGCAGCGCTTGTCCTAGAATATACTTCCCATACATTGTTTGCCATATTTGCGACAGATTCTTTGCGAGCGAGATAGCAAATAACAGTTCCACTTTGAAGCATTGCAGCTGAAATTGACTGCATCTGCAGCAGCCGGCAGGTGATTGCCTCAGCTCGAGCCAAACAGTTTGCGCATATGAGTCAATTGCAAGCTATCTCAAGTCCTCAGCGTTGCAAACCCAAAGGGCATACAGTTGCTGAAGGGTGGTCAAGAAGGCGAGTCAAAAAGAGTTTGTTGTTGATACTTGACCACGCCATGTTTGTTCGTATTTGGATACAACACATCAAGATTAGGACAAGTCAATCAAATAATGTTGTTTGTGTTTGTGCATTCGGCCCGAGGCCTCTGCAAATACTGGTCCAAGGCAAGAGAGAAGCCGATAGAATTCGAAGGATGGAGCTCAAGGGAGCCTCTGGTTCTTGCGACTGATGATGCCATTAGCCGATAGGGGGCAATGCATTGCGTCTGCGAGCTCTCAGGCCCTTCATTGCCTCTGGTGCTCGCTCTCGAATCTCTACCAATAGACTCGGTGGCAAGCTTATGCTCAGGTCGTTGACATTGCTATCAAGCGCAGCTGGATTCAAGCATCGACAGCAGTCTTGCGCACTATGCACACTATTGTTTGCGCAGGCGTCCGTATGACTCGGCCGTCATAAGGGCAAGTGAAAACTCGTATCGCGTTGAACTGTCTTGATTGTGAAGCTTTCTTGTGCAGATTGAGCAAGTCTCACTAATCCATCCACAAAATCGGCAGGCTTGCATTTGTCGTCTTAGTGACAGCTGTTGGCAGCTGCTTACTTGCCTCAAATGCCTGGTAGTATGAGGTGGAGGTCAATGACTGTTGACTGACTTTTGCGAATGATGAGGGTATTTGCATCTGGAACCATGACCTGCGGTTAGCAGACTAAATCAACGAGACAAGCATATGGTCTAGATTGGATGTTCAACTGTGAAGAAGACGATAACTATTCTTGTACATAAGTGACTGCTACAAAACCCGCATCCCGCCTTCCGCGACGACTCATCATTGACAAGCCTGCTGACCGTGTGCGCATCAAACACAAGGCTTGCGGGGCGGCATGGCCACGATTGGAGAAGCCTGTAAAGACGGCTATAAGCAGACTGACAACTGGGCGCATCATGGTATCAAATGGCTTGAAGAAATTCAAGAATACTACCGTGAACGTGCAACGTTAGAGAAGGAGTATGGTTCGAAACTTCAACAGTTGTCCAAGAAGTATCGTAGGTTCTTCTGCATATGTTCATGATTGTTTGGCTAATGGTTAGAGGAGAAGAGGGTCAAGAAGTCTGGCTCGTTGAGTGTGGGTGATGCTCCGGCAATGACACCAGGGTCCCTTGAAAATGCATCATTAACGACCTGGTCACGGATACTCGAAGATGCGCGACAACTGGGTGATGAACGCGTGACACTCAGTTCAGAATTCACGATGCAAGTTGCTGAACCCATCAAAGCGATGCATTTCAAGTGGGAGGATTTCCAAAAACGAGTCGAGAGCTTCCATGGCAAGTTGGTGGAGGAACGCGACAAGACGTCCAGCAACGTCAAGCAAGTTCAGAAAAAGTACTACGACGGCTGTGCGGTTGTTGAAAAGGAGCGCGCCAAGCATGGTAGTGCAAAGGCCACGAAGCAGTTGACTGGGTCCATGGCCGATATGAGTAACCTGAAAAACACCTACATCATCGCCATCAACGCAGCAAATGCACATAAAGCAAAGTACTACCATGAGGATACACCAGATTTGCTCAACATGCTGCAAGATATGAATGAAGTACGCGTGCAACGTCTCAATG
This sequence comes from Protomyces lactucae-debilis, assembly GCF_002105105.1. NCBI lineage: Eukaryota > Fungi > Ascomycota > Taphrinomycetes > Taphrinales > Protomycetaceae > Protomyces > Protomyces lactucae-debilis. The sequence continues at coordinate 183,239 of NW_024468015.1, forward strand.
CGCTCTGGCAACGCGCCAGTCAAGTGGAGCAATCTTGCTTGACTCGACAAGGTGGTCATTTACAGCGGTCTGTGGATGCGATTGGTCAGAATGATCCAAAGCTTGATACCAACATGTTTGTACAGCACAATAGTGCGCCTTTTCAAGAACCTGCAGCATTTGGCTTTGAGGCGTGTCCTATTTGGCATGATACACCGGATCTCGTGACGGATGAGCCGGCCAAGATTTTCTTGCAAAATAACCTAGCACGGTCACGGGGTGAATTGACGGAGCTCAAAACAACCGTCTCGAATAAGAAGCGCGAGATTGACGGATTGACACGATTGAAGCAACAACACTTGACTGATCCAGCAAAACAAGGTGTCGAAACGGTCTTGCATAACTTGTTGCAATCTAAAATGGACGTCGCATCGCTCGATACACGCAGGAATATTCTTGAGACTGAAGTTGGGACGATTGTACAGGTGGTGGGCGATATTGATCGAGGTATGCAGCCGCATGGATTCAAAAGTGCTTCATTCACCATTCCTACGCATTGCGATTATTGCGGTTCGACCATCTGGGGTATGTCCAGGAAAGGCTATCACTGCAAGGCTTGTGCGTATAATTGCCACAAGGCCTGTCAAATGAAGGTGCCTGCGAATTGTACAGGTGTGAAGGGTGAGAAGAAGGGCGGTGATGGCTTACAACGCACCAATACGGCGGATTCAGTGTATGGCACTGGCAAGGGAACGCCTGCTGAGACGAGTGATGAGGAATCTAGCGATGGTGCTAGTTTGCGCAGTACGACACGACCTGCTGTTGCTGCAGCTCGACCGAATCGCGCACCGGTGCCGGCTGCTGGATTTGCAAATGGGAATGCACACAGCCATAGCACGCGTGTGCTGTACGCTTACGATGCTGCTGGATCTGGTGAAGTGTCCATCAAGGCTGGTGATACGGTTACTGTATTGCAAGGCGACGATGGCGCTGGATGGATACAGATCAAGAGTGGAGGAGGTTCAATTGGTTTGGTACCTGCAGCGTATGTCGAGGATGCGACACCCAAGCTAGCAGCTGTTTCAGCAGCGCAGACGGGACCGAACTTGGCGCGTGTGCCTAGTTCAGGGTCTGTTGCCTCATCCCTTACAAAACGACAAGGTCCTGCTGTTGCACCGAAACGAACGGCTGCCAAGAAATCTATGCCTGCTGGTCGTCGTGTGCGAGCGTTGTATGCGTATACAGCTGCGTCTGGTGAGGAGATTTCATTAGTGCCTGGTGAGATTGTGATTGTGACTGCTGAGGATGGTGGTGATGGGTGGGCGACGGGTGTGTCTGCGGACGGCCAGAGCGGGTTGTTCCCTGCTGCGTATGCAGAGAGTGCGTGATTGCTTGGATGTATTCTATGATGTATGTATATCAAATAGATCTATGCAGTGGCCTGTGTATGTAAGGAGTCAGGATGCACTAGTAGTGCAGTGCATGCTCAATTGTGCAGTGATGCGAGGTCATTGAGGTCAAGGTGTCGCTGGGAATAGGATGGAGCGAGTTGCTGGGGGCAGTGCAGCGTGCTCGACTGCTCGTACAGCTGGAGTGGGATCAGCAGGGAATTTGGTGTGCAGTTGTCAGGGCACAGACACCGAGTCCGCGGTAGGAGCTCGATTTTATGCGGTGAATGGCCAGAATGGGGCTCAGGCAGGCAGACACCAGACAAGCTCAGATAGAAAAAAGCAGCCTGGCCCAGCGAAAGTTGCTAAACACGCCGCCGCCTCCTTCACTGGGCCACTGCTCAGTGCTCCAGGCTCCTCTCGCTCTCACCCGGCCGCCAACTCACGCGAGGGTTCGGCCTGCAATGGGGCAACCGTGCGCTGCTCCCTTTGATATCTTGTATAGAAAGACGCGGCCATGTCCTCCTGCTTCTCTTTCTCTCATACACAGTTACAGCTGACCTGGTCGCTCTTTCTTTCTCTCTCTTTCTCTCTCTCTACTCTGCATACTGCAACCTCATCTGTCTCACCTCATTTGTGCATCCAGAGATTCAGGGGACCAGACACGACACGCTGCAACACGCGCTCCCACACTTAAGCGACAAACAGAGCTCCTCCTCTCGCGACGCACCAGGAGACACTCACAATCATCGCCCTTCTCTGACTATTTGCCAGGAAAAAAGAGATGAACAAAGCACAGACACCGCCGCCTTCTCCCTGGCGACAAGACGAAGACCCCATCAAGACACTCTACGCATCAAGAAGCAGCAGCACTAGCAGCAACAACAGCGACGCAGCCTCTATCTGCATGCAAGTCCCTTCAGAGATGCCTTCAAAGTTCAATGACAAGTCCTTCACCGATACAGTCCTGGGACATACGTCACAGCAACAGGAACAACTCACGCACTTTGATCCATTCAAGACCCATTACAAAATCAACTGGCGACACGTCCCTGTCATCTTGCTGGTCCCCGTACTTGCCTTGCTAGGTGCCTGGACAACCCCATTGACCGTCAAGACAGCCATTTGGGCAATTTGCGCCTACTTCCTGACTGGATTGGGTATCACTGCCGGTCACCATCGGCTCTGGTGTCATCGCACCTATGTCGCGTCACGCGCACTTCAAGTCTTCCTCATGTGCTGCTCAACAGCTGCTATCCAGGGTAGCGTCATCTTTTGGGTCACGGATCACCGTCTCCACCATCGTTACACCGATACCAACAAAGACCCGTACTCTGTCCACCGTGGTCTCCTTTGGAGTCATATCGGCTGGCTTCTCGTCATTGAACCCGACAAGCCAACTGGACACGTCGATATCTCTGACCTCACAAACGACCCATTGCTAGCCTGGCAAGATCAAAACTACGACTGGTTCTCTCCCATCTGTGCACTTCTCTTCCCAACACTCGTTGCTGGACTCGGCTGGGGTGATTGGCGTGGTGGATTGGTCTATGCATCCCTTGTTCGACTTGTTTTTGTGCATCATGCTACCTTCAGCGTCAATTCACTCGCTCACTACCTTGGAGATCGCCCGTATGATGATCATTCAGCACGCGATAGTGTCGTCACGGCACTTGTGTCATTGGGTGAAGGATACCACAATTTCCATCATGCCTATCCAACAGACTACCGCAATGCCGTTAAATGGTACCAATATGATCCAACGAAATGGGCGATTCGCGCATACAAAGCATTGGGTCTTGCAACGGGACTTGTGACATTCAGCGATAATGAGATTCAAAAGGGAATGATTCAAACTGCACAGAAACGTTTGGATGAGTGGAATGAAAAGATTGCTTGGGGTCCGCAAGTGGATGATTTGCCGGTGATTGAAATGGATGATTTCATTGCAAGTGCAAAAGAACGCAACTTGGTCCTCATCAGTGGCATTGTGCATGATGTGACACATTGGATCGATAAACACCCTGGTGGTCGAAAGATCCTTCAATCTGCTATTGGGAAAGATGCAACGGCCATGTTCTATGGTGGTGTCTATGCACATTCTCGCATTGCGCGCAACTTGCTCGATAACTACCGCGTGGGTATCGTGCGGGGTGGTATGCAAGTCGAGGCCTGGAAGTCGGATGCTGCGCGTTCAACTGCAATGAGTGTGGCCTCGAGTGATGTGGATCTGTGCGAGTCGTCGTGCGTTGAGCTGTAGGCTTGCCTCTTTTGCTCTTCAAATTGGCTTTGGTACCTGCTGCTTATTGAATTCCGTTTGCTATAGATCGGTAGCTATGATGACTTTTGCCTCTCTTCCATCTGTTCATCTGTGTAATGTTCATCTGTTCAGTGTCCCATCGGCAAAGTTGAATAAAAGAAGCCGACCAACGTTCGCTTGCCACTTGCGTAATCTTCCTCTCTACAACACCACCCTTCTTAGTCAGGCATGAGCGACCACCTCTTCGTTCTTGTTCACGGGCTATGGGGTAAACCAGGCCATCTCTGGTGCATCAAAGAATCGCTCCAAGAGCGACATCCAGCATGTCGCATCCTCGTCTCTGACGTCAATGAAGGGAATCGCACCTACGACGGCGTCGATACATGCGGCGAACGTATCGCTACTGAAATCATGGACTTCATCAAAGCAGCCGATGCAGAGGAAGAAGAAACGCTTGTGAGCGCAAGTAGTAGCAGTACCCTGCGGAATTCCAAAATCCGCTACATCTCCATCGTTGGCTACTCACTCGGTGGTCTTGCGGCGCGTTATGCGATTGGCGTTTTGCAAGATCGTGGAGTCTTTGAAGAAGTGACGCCTGTGTCTTTCACGACGTTTGCTACACCGCATGTTGGTTGTTCGCCGACTGAGAAGGGCTTTTTCAGCTGGATGGCGATGACGTTTGGTCCTCGCGCGCTGAGTATGACAGGCGCCCATCTCTTCCTCTCAGACGACTACTATACAGATGAAGACACCAAATTACCGTTACTACAAGTCATGGCAGATGAACGGTCCGTCTTCCACAAGGGTCTCAAACGATTCCGGCAACGCCAAGCCTATGCCAATATCCAATTCGATCGATCCGTACCCTACTGGACTGCTGCATTTTCAGAGCGCGATCCATACAGAGATTTGGGGAAAGTACAATTACAGCATGATGAAGCCTACGACAATGTCATGCTCGATCCACGGGATCCTGTACAACCACTCGGTAAAGTACAACGTCCATTCAATGAAAAAGATCAGTCTGCGGGACTCGGTCCACGAGATTATGTATTGCGCGTGACGCTCTTCACGCTGTTCCCACTCATGATTACGGTATTCATGGTGAATGCCGTGGTGTTGACATTCAAGTCACAGAACCGCATCACGTTGCATCGTCAAGGAAGCGAAGGCAGTCATACCGAAGGTCGTACACGTCTCCTTGCTGGTGTTGCACAGAATATCGTGGAGGAAGTCTTTGACAATGCTCCTGAAGAGGAACAATCTACCGTTCCTGCGAGAACTGACGAGAGCGGCATGGATTGGGTCGCGCCCCTTGCACTGACACAGACACAACGAGACATCATTGGGAATTTGTCAAAGATGGAGTGGGAAAAGTATCAAGTGCATATTCACAAGACTCAGCATACACATGCTGCGATTATTTGTCGGATGAAGGATACACCGAGAGTCGAGGAAGGCAAGGTTGTTATGCGGCATTGGCTAGATCATTTGCAGATGCCGTCAAAGTAAGGAGATCTTTGGCTTCTTTGTTCATTATTTCAGCCCGTAGCCCGTAGCGTGGTTTTAGATGTTTAGCTTGCTAGCTGATGTTTCTTTGTACAACGTCAAATCTATAGAAATCAAGAGCAAGATAGCGTCAACTGGATACTTGGCCAGAGAACAGAACATCAAGGAAGGGGTTTGATGTATGACTGGACCACGAATGGCCCATATATAACCACAAAGCTTCCTTCGCGCGTCTCAGAGGTTGCTTATGCACGTCGCCATTCAATGGTATTTGCAAGACCTCTATGATTCTCTTGCAGTGATATGACTGGTATCAGCGTCGATTCAGCGATAGTCGAAGACTCTGTATGATACAATCTCGTACCGAACCTTCATCCGAATGTACTCTGCACTGAGCCTGCAGATCTGCTGCCGTCTTGGATTCCAAAGGCTGACTATGTCGACCGTGAGAAATGAGGCGACTGCCAATTTGGACTTCCACTTCTCGCCCGTCTGTCCCTTTGTGGCAACCGGATTACCAGATTGAGATCTGCGGCGAAGATCTAAATTTAGAGAGGAATGCGACACAACAAGGACGAACACTGCCACGGACCACGGTCCACGGTAGAAGAACTCACCTCAAGGCTTCTTGACGAAGCTATCAACTCGACTTACACGTTCAAAATACTGGGCACAGCCAGGGTATCAGAAGTTTCAGAATTAGTGCCGCCAGGATGACGCCGGAAGCTTGGCATCGCCGTCATCCGTTCCATGCCAAAAAAGATCAGGCCATTGGCCACCGCGGTGGTCATTGAAGCGGAGTCTTAAGACTTGGCGAATGGTCTGCTTGCAATGTTTAAGGCTCGAACTTTTTTCTTCTGTTGAAAATTCCCGTAGCTTTGGGCCAGACGCGCGTGTTTGGGTCAATGCATGAACGTTGGACGCGATCTGAAACATGGACGCGACTTGTATGAACGGCCAATCCGTACCACATTCATGTCGCTACTCAGTACTCTCCGACGTATCTGCAGACTGGGGAACTTGTGGAAGTAGCTATAGGCTATAGTACAACAGCTTTGTCTTGCTGGGACTGGCTTTGCAACGACGGACCATCGAGTGCAGCTTACCTGCGTCTAATGCAGATGAGACAAGTGCACTGACCCTGTCCATACATGAAACATCCGTCGTCGCATAAGGAGCAAACGAGCTCGCAGATTGACTAGCAGACTACTAGCAGTGCGGAGAGAGGTCTTCTCAAGCTGAGGTCTCATCTATTTTGGCCTCCACATGCATGTGCAGCAAAGACCAGCGACGTGGCACGAACGTTCAAGTCAAAACGATATAGAGTCATAGACACGCTTGAGCGGATCATGATTAGCTCGTCCACGACACGGGACCATGGCACTGGATGCTTGAAGTATGGGGAGCAACGGTACAAGTAATGAAACATATCTGCGGAAGTATCAGCATGGGCCCTGTGTCTCGCTTCACGGTAGCTTATCTATACAGCGTGTCACCAGTCTCAATTTGTATGGGCCGCGCTTGGAGACATGATACACTTGGCAGTGGGAAGCTCAAGGATGGTAGAGTCAATGTGCATTGCTTTCAGCGACTCATCAAGGCGTGATTTACCAAGCACGCCTGTTGGATTGACATGATGGTAACGATGCTCGTACTTGGGGAACTTGCGATACTGAAGTCTGAAGGCTCAGCATCAGTCATTGACGTCTGATATGGTCTGATCTCTTCTCTCTTGTTCTTAATTAATGTAGAGAAACGTTTGAGGGTGAACATTGGCGTTAAGGTTGTGGATTTGAGCATGCACGGAGTCCTGCATTGCATTCATCTATGCATGCAGGTGCAGAGGCGAGCGCGCGATCTCAATTTTCGCGTTTTGGTTGTAAGCACGCAGCCAAGTCGATGAAGTCGTCCCATACTGTCATCGGAAATGCCGTTGCGCTCCGTTAACCTTGAAATAGATTCACTTCTTGGTCATGACTCATGGCAAGTCCGTCGTAGAGAGAGCATGAGTGTAGGAGACACGTAGGCCGTGATCATTGAGCTTGTGAATATCTTGGGACAATAATCATCATAGCGTCTCAAATTGACCGCCATGCAATGTCCGCTTTCAACTCCTTGGCCATAAATTTTTTGACAGGATACGAGGCGGGCCGTCATGACTTATGACTCATGACTCATAGGCCATGGCAGGCTGATGATAGACAAGATTCACAGCAGTTGCAGGCTTGCAGCAGTTCGCGATGATACGACTGGATGTGACATCGTGTGCGGTGATCGATGCGACGATGCGAACGATGTTCTCTCATATGCTTCTTGGCTACGTTCTCCCTAGTCTTGCCTGCTCTTTTCCGACAGCTCGGATGTTTGCTTGCATTTTGTCTCCGAACTGATGATTGCCCTGTGACTGTGGGCCTTGAGCAGACAGGCATCAGACTAGCTATAGATGAGTACTACACATATACTATAGAGATCTCATCTTATGGTCCCTGTGTCAGATGCTGATCAGAGTCTGGCCAATCAAGCGCTCCAATCCAGCTCGTCCCTGTGCCCGTTGCGGCTGCTGAATTTCGAAAATCGCCAATTTCTCGTTTCCCAAAGAGGAAGCGGAGGAGGAGGCCGTTCTGCGCTCCCTGAAGTGCCTGCTGTCGAGTTGTATTCGCTGGCACTCGCAGACAAAAGGAAGGCGACACCCATCCACTCCCCTACCCTCCCTCTCTCGTCCTCTTTCCTCACTCTCCCTCCCCCCCTCCAGAGGCATCCATCCTCAAGGGCCCAGGTCCGACTCAAGGGCCGCCAGCACTCACACTCTTTTCCGCCCTTCAGGCCAGTGCGACCGCCTCCTTGCAGGCCTCTCACTTGCGCAACAGCTTGACCTCCCTACAGCTTGGCGCTTTAAAGGACACGTCGCTCCTCCTCCAATTGACGCTCACCGACCCGTCATCCGCTCTCTTTCACCATCTAGCGACCGCAAACGACCTCATCGACAATGATGGTCATGCACGCCAAGAGCGAATCACTCTCTGTCCCTTCCCCAGTCAAAGGCCACCGTCACAGGCGCTCTGCAGCCATCTCTCTTGACTGGCGCAACGTGCAGCTGCCGCCTATCCTGGACACAGCTATGCTCAGCAGCAGCGCACCGGTCAACATTCCCTCCCCTGCGCAGGCCTCTCAACCGGCCATGACATTCGCTAGTACACCCGCAGATGCATCGCCTTCCTCTGCGCGGACACCATGCTCTTCTTCATCTGTTTCCGAGTGCAGTCTCGGCGACCATGCGTCAGAAGCACGGCCGGCCCTGTCGACGCAAGTCAGCAGTGCAGCCAGTCCACGCAAACGTGTCAGTTTTCTCGATGATGTACAGGAAATCCCTGGCGCGGTAGAGGAAGGCGATACGTGGCTGAGACCAGAAGATTATACCTGGCCTCTAATGCCCGCTGGTCCGTCCACCCTCAACAATGACCCGCTCGCGCCTTCCATTGACTTGGCGCCCGCTGCACCAACCCAAATTCCGGGATCACCCGTCTTGCTGCATCGCAAGAAACGCAGCTCCTTCTTACAAACCACAAAGAACGTCCTCTCACGTCGCCCTTCGAAGAGTGTTTCCAAGAAACAGCGCGTTCATTTGGAGCGCGATAATGAAGTGGCACCTCAAGCTCCCCTCATTGATCTCGACGCCGCACTCGGGCCGGCCCCATCACTGCGTCACAAACGATCAGGCTCGCTGGGTCATCTACCACCCTCGCCCGTGAAGCTTCCTGGCAAAGGACTCGGCATTCAATTCACAAGCGGTGGCATGTCGCATAAACGAGCAGATTCCGCACCAGCAGACTTGTTCTTCTCTTTCACACCCAGGCCATCGACGCCGGACTCAAGAAAACGCAAAATGTCTGCCATTGTTGAACATCCAGGTTCAAGCGGGTCGGCCGTCTCGACGCCCATTGCTGCTGCAGGTGTAGTGGAGGTGCGCATGGACTATCAGTTCCCCAGTAAACCTGTTGAGGCGAGTCTTGTCATGATGGGTGAGCCAGGTGATATGGTTGACTCTCGTACCTCTGTTCAAAAAACACGCCCAGTCTCGGCACTCTCACAAGTCATGGCCCTTCCTGCCTCACCACCCATTTCACCACCTGCAAAGAGGAAGGGTTGGAAGGGTTACTTGCATCGTCTTTTGCATTGACCATGACGACCTCTGCCAACACTGGACTGCTGCGCCGACTTGCTTTCTCTGTTTTGAATTATTCTACTGCATGGCGCTGCAAGCATCTTTATTGTCAACACTTCACACACATTATGGCTTGAATACATTGTGTTCTTGCTCTTCAATCCCCGACAACTTGCCTAGCTGGCGCTAGTCGAGATGTCTTACATTCTTTACACCAACACTCTCTTTCATTGTCTGCTTGTCGAATCACATCGACATGCATGCAAGCTCCTTCGTGGTGACTGCTGCTGCTAAAAACAGAAAGGTTCCAATGAAGCCACTTCTGCATCTATATTGAGAAAGACCCCTGCCTCTTTTGGCCATCTGGTAGCGACTCAAAAAAAAAGCCTCATACCCACATTCTAAATCATCTTTCAATTCTTGCTTGCCGTCTTGGTGTCGATCGTGCTTGCAACTCTTGACCCACTTGACCCGTTTTCACTCACATGCGCCCCTACGCTGATGATTGGCAATGCTGCCAGCATTCGCTCAGGCTAGCCAGATCGCGATTGGGCAAGGTCAGCTTGATCTCGTAAATTGCACCTTTGATCCATGAAGAGCTCTTTCAGACCTTCAAACATGTTGCGAGACAATCCCAATGAGAGAGCTTCTCGCTCAGATGAAGCTCTGAACAAGGAAGACGTACACTTGACTGCCGACTCTGAGGAAACATGTCCGTATGCATTGCAAGGCTTCGGCATATGTTGAGGAGGAACGCAAGTTGTAAGCTGCAGAGTCCTTGTCGCTACACCACACTCTCTATGTTGCATCTCGATACGCCACACCGTAGCTGTACATGTACATGAAGAATGTAAAATGAATGATTTTCTAGACTTGCTACAGAACTGCCAGAGGAGCGATAATGAAAATGGAAAACTTTCAAGAATGGTCGTCCCTGCTTCACAGAAGCGTATCAGGTTGACCAAATTTCGGTAGAAGGAATCTCTACTGCTGTATGGCTGTGAACGCCTGCCAATACGCCTGAGCCACATGCATGCATTGGTTCTCCGCATGTATGATTCCGTACTTTTCCGAGCATTTCGTCTTCATGGTTTTCATCCACACCGAAGCCGCCATTCCCCCGCGTGGATTGTCCGGCTTTCCGGCCTGCATTTCAAGAACATCAACTTCTTCCTTGAATGTAATGCATGCTGTTGTGCAAGTGTCTGCTTCTTCCTTGCCGCATTTCCCCTTGCAACACTGTACGCACGAGCCTGTATCACGACCGCAGTTTGGAGCGCAGTCGCCTCCGGCAATCATGATTCCGTGTGGTAGTGACGAGACCGTAGCCGATGACCCAGCCACAGGATTGGATGAGACCTTGCTGAGAATGAAGAGAACTAACCAAGCTTGTGGATTCATGTTGGCAGCTTGCCAATGTTAGCGTCATCTGTTCTCACATATGCGCGAATGTTGAGCTTACTTCTTTGGTATTTCTGATGTTGAGTCTTAGTTGGGTGGATGGGAATGAAGATGAGGAGAAGACGCCCTTTTATGCACCAGACGGGCTTGTTCTAGACCTTCAGAAACAAGGCGACGTTTGCAATACGAATGTGAGCAGGATCAGGAAAAGCTTCGTATAGCGACAATCATGGTCACCCCTGCAAGCACATTTGTGATGGCCCAATGAACTCAGCTGAACAGTCTGGAGCAGTCGAAAAGCGTGATATTTCTGATGAGGCCCTGACAAAAACAGCTGCGGTCTGCGAATCGGCCACATGTTAGTCCACAAACATCTCGGAAATTTCACTCGAAGGGTGCGTGACAACGCACCGCGTGGTTCATAGCCGATCGCGAGTTCACGGTCGGCGATGAAGACCATGCAGAAGAGCATGTCGAGCTCTTGGCAGAGCTTAGCAAGCTGGCGATTTGACAAGATGGCAAGGCGACCATGAAAGGCCAAGAGATTGGGTCCTCTCAGTGCGCACTGCAGCTTGCAATGTGACGACTTTTTCAGGGGTAACCATAATGTTTTGTAATTGACTCGCAAATTACCTGACAAGCTGCAGCACAGGCCTGGCGTCGTCTCATATCGGGATCATCGCTGTTTGGCGATGAGTCAGATCTCAAGAAGCCCGGACAGCCAAATAGAGCGCGAAGGCCAAGAATGAAGCGTATTGCTCGCAGAGATCAGATGTATGGGCCAACAAACATCTCGGAAATTTCAGGTCTGGGTGACGAATCACAGCAGGGTCCGTGACTCGGACCACTGTCCACCGATAATGAGATGAGTCAGATGACTGTCTTGCTCTTGGAGAAGATTGCCATCGTGATAAGGAAACCAACCATGTGTGTCTAGGGGTTCGTGTCGTCTCGGCATTCGACTTGGTAGCCTCAGGGGTAATCCTGGAGCCTTTGAGTCTTGCGGACCGTTCAGATGGTTCATCCAGGTGACGGACAGCGTCAAGCCAGGGGAATGCAACCTCCAACAGAATCATTAGTATCAGGACGCCTCATCAAGATCATCAATAGATTCATGCAGCCGCTATACCCCTATCTAACATGCACCTTGTAGCCATTTACGTTTTGACCCAGAGCTTATACTTGTACTCACGACCCAGGACTCTCTCCTGTTTAGCGAATTTTGCGGGGAGCAGCAGGAAGGCAGCAATCGCGTAGCATGCTCCAGCATAAAGAATAAGTCGTTTGTAGTCACCTGAGGACCCGACGATCTCCAAAGCGATCGTTGTAGCAAAAATGGTCGGCACAGACATGAGGAGCCAGACGCCCGTGGACGCAACACCCAGATTCTTGATGCCGACAATCTCAACCGAGACTGGAATCACAGATGACCAAAATGTCCCTGCGATACAGCCATTTAGCAGCGCGAAAAAGACCATAACGCCATAGCTCTCTGCAAACATCCAAATAAAAAATATCGAGAACGAACAGCACAAAGTGAAGACGGCAGCCATATTGAGGCGCCCACCTAGGTCGGCAATCCATCCAACGATGGGTCGACCAATAGCCATGCCAGCAGATAGTAAGGCGGCAATCTGAGACCCGCGTGCTTGGGATTGACCTAGACCAGAGACAACAAACTTTGCAATGGTGAATTGAATCGTCACATAACCTAGGAGCGAAAAGACACCCCACGCGAGCATCCAAGCGTAGCCGCGAATTTTGAAAACTTTGGTGTCCCATACCTGACTCATGACATGCTCTTTTCGTTGAGCAAAAGTCATGTTTGCTGAAGCGCGTGGATTGAGTTCACGCAGCAAGCAGACGGCGACCGTGTTACAAACGAACGTGATGAGTGCAGTTAAGCGAAATGTCCACGCCAAGCCAAGACTTGAAATGGAAGCGTTTGTTGAGAGCAAGAAGATCACGCCACCGAGACCAGAGCCACCGGCACAAATCCCGCTTGCAAGTGCACGCTTCTTGGAGAACCACAATGCAGGTAGCTGGACAGAAGGAGAGAAGAGCAAGCCCATACCTGCGCCGAAAAGAATGCCTTGTGCGAGAAACAAGTGCCAGAACTCGGAAGCAAAGCTAGCACAGAGGTACCCTAGAGACTCCATCACAAGACCGATAGCCATGGGTATCTTGATGTTACCGGTGAGTTCACAAATGACGGTAGCAAGCGGACTGACAATCAGTGCCATGCCCACTGAAACGCCTCCCACGAATGTGTACTGAAGCGTGGTAATATTCTTGAAGTATGTCGCGCCTGGAGCAGTATAATGGGCCAGATAGACTGCATATGATGCGTTGACGCCCCAAGTCATCATACAGATGAGGGTACAGGCGCCACAAATCCACCATCCATATCCGCCGTCGGGCGGGTCGAGCTTTGAAGTTCTGGACGGATGGCTGCCTTTTTCATCTTGATGGACTTCGCTCGACGCGGATCTGTGATGCGCAAGGACATGTTCTTTGTTACACGACATACCATGAAAGACAGGTTCCATGTCGCGATTCGCAGTGATACCATCGGTTTCGGGGGAATATGGTACGGTTGCCGCATCGGGTATTGATGAATGTCGATGACTCTTACTATCTTCTGACACTGTTGAGCTCATAAAGCAAGAACAGCGTGGTGGTAGTATGCTCCAGTTCCTGAGTGGATTTTCAATTGAATTGTGGAGGGAGCGCGGCTGTTGCCGACCACGGAAATTGAAAGTTCGCACGCAGGACGACCTCAACACATCGCTGTTACGACGCTGGTCAGTTACTTTGTATAGTTACCGGCACGGGATGATTGACGTGGTGCAGGTAGTCCTAGAATGGTCCGCAAACTGTTGTGTGTCCAAAGTGGTCAAAATGTGACAAGTCATGCGAAGTTGTTCACTAGTCGCTAGCTTCTTCTCCCAGCCATTTTGCTGAGGTTGACTTCGTGGAAGGTGCAAAAGACACTATTTGACAACTTCCGATCAGCCGGCGGGGAGAACGAACGATGAACAATTTGCTATAGCTAAGAAAGAAGTGGCGTAACCTCGCTCATTTGCAGCTTCCTGCGTTGCCGTCTTGTCTGATATGCTGCTTTACTCCTTCGCCACAGTAACTGCGAGAGGAGCATAATGCCAATGAGTACAAGCGAAAGTACAACGTTGAGGATACCAACAAAGCCAAGAAGGAAGTAGACAAAAGCGACAATCGGCAGAATGCCAGGCTTATGCCCATTCGGGTCTTCAGGCACATAACGGCCTGGTGGATCGTAGACATCGAATGTATACCAGGTGTAATGCACTATCGGTCCTCTTGGTGCAAGCTTGGCACTCGAGACAAACTGCGTCAGCCGGCCAGCGTGATAGATGATTTGCAGAAAGTCGAAAAAGAACCGACGCCACGGTACACCCACGGGAGGCTCATCTACCTGACTTTGATCAAAGGCCGGGCCCCAATGTCCCTGCCAAAGGGCCCACTCTGGCCCTACTTTTTCATGCGTATCTGATATGTCGTAGATCTCGTAGTCCGACCAGCGGATCCATTCTGACTTTGGGTAGTTGGCAAATCCAATATCGCCGACCTCAATGTGCTGAATAGCGCCAAAAGTGATGAAACGAATGGCAGAGTTCACGAAACCATCCATGGCCGGGTCAATATTGTGTGCGTCCTTGGGCGACTTGTAGCAAGCATGTGAATTGTTGTGCGAAAAGACGAGGGGGTGCGTAACATTTTCAACAGAGTATTTGTGCTCTGGTTCGTTGATGTCGGCGTGGACGGTATAGTAAACGCTCTCGATTTCTGCTGGCTCCTGAGAGCCATCACTCGTCAAAATGATCGTTGTATGTTCCCAATCGGCATAGTGCACCGCGAGTGGATACCAAGGGAAGCGCGACACTGTGCCATCTGAAGTGACAGTCTTGAAGCCTTGCGGCCCGTTGAAGTGATGATAGTACCAATACTGTAAGGCGACCCTGCCGTCTTCGAGTAGCCGCGCCTGAGTCGTGACGGGCGCATCGACCAAGCGCCCGTCCTTGAGCGGGTTGCCGCCTAGTTCCCGTTTTGGCACATGTAGCTCGTTTGCGCTGGCGTTGAGAAAACGCTTGTATGCCTCTACAGGATCTGCTGGTAGATAAGCTTCTTCTGGGTGAAGATAGATGACGGGCGCAAATTGCTGAAGGAGCTGGAGGCGCACAGAGGGGTTGAGCGAGTGAGAAATGGGTCGTGTCCAGTTGCTAATGTTGTCCTGCGTATGGAAGCCCAGATGGACAGCGTCAATTGCCAACGAAAGCGCCAGCACCGACGCAGGTAGCCGCATAGGAGCGCCGATGAAAGAAGAGGTACAAGGCTGCTGAAGCGTTGAGGTGTGTGTGGTCTGATTCGGTGCGTCTGCTGCGTTTATGTCATCTTGCGCGGGGGCAACTGCAGCCGAGCCAGATCCAGATCGACTGCTTGAAACTCACAGACCAAATATATACACGGACTTCATGCTTTGACCAATTTATAAAACAGGCTATAAGTTCTAGTACTATACGCCCGCGGCGATACGGCAGCCAGAGACCTCAGAAACCCACGTCTGATGTCTAGAGCCTCGACCACCGACGATCAGACCACTCTCGGAGGCAGCACTAAACAAACCAGGCATAACTTCCTGTTTCGCATTCACAGGGTCCGCCTGTGCGTCAGCATATGTTTCACGACCATCCACAGGTAGCTTTTCAAACAAAAGTCTGGCTCCCTCGGGTTGACCAGGTAATGCTTCTTCCTTGCCAGCGTAGAAAAGCTGCAGTGAGTCGCCTTCCGAAACGTGATAGCCGCCGTTGAGGGCCATGCTGCCTTTGCCTGGATCGCCCGAGATGATTTTGATCATGGGCGTTGTGCTGCTCACGATTTGGCCGTGCTGAACTTGCCCAAACAAGAGGAGATCTTTGGATGCTGCATTCGTGCTTGTGAGAGACTTCATTCGCTCAAGCAAGCAGTACGTGGCAGGCTGTTCGTTCAAAGTGATGAGAATATTGCCCTGGCATCTGATGCGTTAGCAGTCTTCTTATTCGGCACCAACATACTTGGTCACGAGCAACGGCTCTCCTAATTTGTGTAGCGTCGGGTAAGCCACTTGTAGTGCTTCTCTTGCTTGTGGGAATGCTAGAGCCCATCCTCCACGAGAAATCATGCGGTCTTGAAAGGTCATTGTCACCGGCAGTCCCGTCAGAAACGGTGTCGTACTAGCAAGAAGCCCAACTTTCCGTGCATTGGGTAAGAGCTGAGCAGGCCAATCAAGCTCAGCAAAGCCATTGCCAGAAACGACAATTGCAGACTGCATAGTGGGCGAAGCAGTCAGCTTTGTCTCTGAGCTCGCACGCTGAAAGGCACTACCGTCACTGAGGATAGACTTCCAACTTGCGTCCGCTGGCAACTCCCAGTCTTCCGAGGCGTCCTTGGTGCCTTGTGCTTTCCAAGCCCGTCCGAGACTGATTTGTCGGTCAACTCGATCATTGAATGGCAAGAGTTGCGCAGCTTCGTCTTCGGAAGCAACCAGCATGGAGACACCCGCCGTTGAGCCAACTGCATCAACGACAGCAGAAGCGACTTGACAATGCTCACCTACAGCTGCAGTGACTGTCTTTCGTAGTAGTTGGGCAAGTGTTCCATCGAGCGATTGTGGAAAGTATGCACGGGAAATGAGAAAGACTGCTTGTGCTGGCATGTCATTGCTTGTAAAGCCATGATGCAGTGCCGTTGTTTCGCTTATAGCTGCTTGTAGTGCTTGCTTGAGAGATGGAGCATGAGCTGTAGCAGCAGTGACAATGGACCGTCTGCCCAATGGCAGGCATCTTTGACACCGTGAAAGCATGTATACGTAAGCAGGTCGTCGTCGTCGTCGTCGTTGTCGTTGGAAAAGCGAAACAAATAGATTCTATCAACTAATCACTACTAGCGAGACTATATACTAGACACTCGTCTATGAGGGATCCCTGTGGTCGCCAGACTGCAAGTTCTGGAATGCACGACGCAGAGGAGACCTCAAAGGCTTGACGTCCTTCCAAAAGTCAACCGTCAACTTGGCACGCTTAGCAACACCCTCAGCGGTAAACTCAAACTTCTTGTAGAGATCCTTTGCGGGCGCAGACGCACCGAATCGGTTGAGACCGAATTGCTCGTGCGTGTACTTCTCCCAGCCCATGGTTGAGTAGACCTCCACAGACATGCTTGGAATCCCGTCTGGCAAGACGGACAAACGGTACTCGAGCGGCTGCTCGTCAAAGATTTCATTACACATGAATGAAACAACACGTGCCTTGATACCTTCCTTCTCAAGCACCTTGGCGGCCTCAACACAGATTGAGACTTCTGAGCCAGTACCGAGGAGTGTGACATCTGCTTGCTCATTTTCAATCAAGACATATCCACCTTTGCTTGCCTTTTCAATGGATGAACCATCCAACTGTGGCAAGTTCATACGCGTCAGAGCCAGCACCGAGGGACGCTTACTGTTGGTCAAAGCGAGGTAGTACGCAGCAGACACCTCGTTACCGTCAGCAGGCCTAAAGTTGAGCAAATTGGGTGTTGCACGGAAGTGAGCCATCGTCTCAATCGGCTGATGAGTGGGTCCATCCTCACCCAAATCAATTGCACAGTGCGTAGCGACCCAAATGACTCGGAAGTGCGAGAGCGCAGACAAACGCAAAGCACCGGCGGCGTAAGAGACAAAGTTGAGAAAAGTACCGCCGTAAGGGATAATGGTGCCGTATGCGGCAAGACCGTTCATGATGGCGCCCATGGCGTGTTCACGGACACCGTAACGAACATAACGACCGGCGTAGGTACCAAGTTTGGTCGAGGGTGGCTGGAAGTCTACGGCTTCCTTCCATCTCGTCAAGTTGGAGCCAGTCAAATCGGCCGAACCACCAAAGAGTTCTGGCAGAGCGCCTTGAATGGCAGACAAGCAAGTCTCGGAGAGCTTGCGCGTAGCAACGGCATCGTCGCCAACCTTGTAGACTGGCAGATTCTTCTCCCAACCACTTGGCAGCTTGCCGTCTAAACGACGCTTGAAGTCTGCTGCCTCATCTGGGTACTTTTCAGTATACTGCTGCATGAGCTTGTTCCAAGCTTGCTCTTTTTCTTGATTCTTGGCGGCGATCTTGTTGCATTCGTCGTACACTTCTTGTGGCACGACAAAGGTCTCCTTTGCATTGAAACCAAACTTCTCCTTGAGCTGTGCAACGTCATCTGCCTTGAGTGGATTTCCGTGGACGCCGTGCGTACCCTGCAGCTTAGAGCCAAATCCGATGGTAGTGGTGAGGCAAATGAGAGAAGGCTTGTCTGTGACGGCCTTGCAAGACTCGATAGCCTTGTTCATGCCCTCGAGGTCAGAGTCGCCATCGACCACATCCACAACATGCCAGCCATACGATTTGTATCGTGCGCGAACATCTTCGGTAAATGCACAGTTGGTATCGCCGTCAATGGAGATGTGGTTATCATCCCAGACTGCAATCAGCTTGCCGAGTTGCAAGTGACCAGCAAGGGAGCAGGCTTCGCTGGAGACACCTTCCATGAGACATCCATCACCAAGGAAGCAGAAAGTATAGTTGTCGATAAGCTTGATGTCGTCCTTGTTGAAGGTGGCGGCGGTATGTGCCTCAGCCATGGCAATACCCACAGCATTGGCAATACCTTGACCAAGCGGACCAGTCGTCACTTCGATACCGTCCGTGTCGGCACATTCAGGGTGTCCAGGTGTGTGCGAATCGAGCTGACGGAAGTTCTTGAGGTCATCCATCGACAAGTCGTAGCCAAAGAGGTGCAAGAGCATGTACTGGAGCACACAGCCGTGACCGTTGGACAAGACGAATCGATCTCGGTTGATCCAGCTGCTGTTTTTGGGGTTGAAGGTCATGTGCTTCGAGAAGAGTGTCCAAGCAACGGGGGACATGCCCATAGGCGCTCCGGGGTGGCCGGAGTTTGACTTACTCACAATGTCTGCTGCAAGTGTACGCATGGTGGCGATGGCCTTGGTGTCAATCTCTGAGAAGGCCATAGCTGTTTGTTAGTGGGCTGTTGCGAGGTATACAGAGAGGGCCGTACTGTATGTCCTTGTCTGTGCTTGACGGTGTGTTGAGGTTGAGGCGAGAGATAGCGAGTGAATTACTGACTGACGCCCGCCGCTGGACATGACGCGGAGCACCCCAACCCTAGCTTCATCCCACGACCCACTGGCAGCTCTATTGCAGGAGTATTGTAGACTACTACTAGTATACTACTCATGCTGCAGCTATAGACATTATCTCAAGGGCTTATCAATCACACTAGCTACTTGGCAATTGGACTCAGTGGCCAGTCCGACGACACCCATTGCTACTTTCCCCAATGCTCCTGAGGGGTCCATCCGCCTCCATATTCTAGCAAACTGCACGCCGGTAGGATGTCCCCCAAGTAGTGGCTCAAGCAAGTTGATATAAGATCGAAGACACTTATACCAATAGAGACCTCCAGTGAACGTGTCGCTTCCTGGTTAGACACAAAGCTCGTCAAGCACCACTGCTGCAGTCAATCAACCCTTTCGCGCCTTTTTGCGTGATATGCATATGTGGTTGCAGATGTGGGCAATTCGGAGGCGACAAACTCACAGTCTAGGCTACAAATAAAGATGCACCATTTGCTCGATGAGGCGAATTCATTGCTGTCCTCCTTGCCTGCGACGAACTCATGGTCTAAGCCACAAATAAAGATGCATCATTCGCTTGTTGAAGCGAGTTCATTGCTGTCCTCCTAGGCTGCGACTATAAAGTCGTCCTGCTGTCCTTTCGTCTTTCACCTCAACACTTTCATCACCTCTTTTGAGCCAGCCCGGCTTGATCTCCACACGTAAGTTTCGGCACACCATTGACTCATCAGCTGCGATCACACAAAAGCTGACACTTCCTGATAGTATGATTTGTACGCCTACTTCATGGGTGGGTCTCATGTTGTTCTTGGGAACGACAGTAGCTGGTCAACCTACTGGTAAGTTGAATGTCTCAGACTGCTTCAAAGCTGGATCTGTGGTCAATGGTCGTGGCCATTGTTTGGGCATGAAGGTAAAAAAAGAGTGTTTGCAATTTTATACGGCTCCCGGCAAGAATTCTTGGAATACTTGCTGCGAACGGGTGTGCAAAAAAGACGTCAATCCACCTCTTGATGTATCGATGGCAGCAGGCTGCATAGCGGCTTGCGAATCGTCAGGAAGCACCATGAGCCCTCAATTTGCAGACTAGCATTGTCAAACGAAGCGACTGCAGTTGCAAGGGGGTCATGCGCAGCAAACAGTATGATTTCTTCGACTAGCTAGCTATAGTCACGTACGCTATCATCAAGACCCTGCCTTCACAACTTGTTGAATTACATATTGGTTATATCTCATGATAAAATGGATATCCTGATGGTCCGCAGTCACGAAGCAAATATAGAAAGGTCATAAATTCTTTGCCCGCCCACATTAATACCACAAGCACGAAACATGTCGAGTCTCACATGTACAAAATTGCAGCAACCGAAGTTAAATTTTACTGAAGATATTTCATTGCTTGCCTCAATTCGGGACTGCTATGACCATAACTAAGTAGCCAATCTTATATCAAAACCACACTTCGCTTCAAGCAACATCCTTGCCAAACCACCAAAGTCATCTTAAGGAGCTTGTATGCAGCTGATCTATGGGTTATCAATTCCGGGATAGCGTCCAATGTGATCGGTGGGCTTAGTGGTCTTGGGGCTAATATGCTATAAGAGTTGTCAGAAGCAAAGAAACTTATGAGTCAAGCAGAACATTGAAGTGGGCCAGTAGAGCACAGTCCTACAGCCGCAGATGTAGTCTGCACATGGAGCCGATCAGTATTAATCAATCCATCTTGAATGTTCAGGAGCCTGTCGACAGTCTGAACGCCAATTGGGCCGAGACATCGTTCGTTCTATAACCCAGGCAGGAAACCATTGTGATTTGGAAAAGTCGGTCTCGATGCATTTCCTCTCTTTACATTGACGATTCTCGGTCTCTATCGTGGGAATTTTCATCTTCTTGCTTAATGAGCTTATGAGCTTAAGTGTTGTGCTTGTGTTGGCATACATCTCGTGATCTGGTCTGCGACTGCGACTCGGCGGTGACTACTACCAGCACATTAGAGATCAGTAAACAGGAGAGCCGGGTGTTGAGAAGTATATGAGAGAGCAAAGGGACGGTCTACTTGAGTCTTTGAGGAAGTATAACACTACTATCTAATAATTGAACTTCTGAGCAGGTGTAATGACTGGGCGGAGAGGTGACTAGGCAGGGTAGGGCGAGTCCACGTCGAAGACACTAGACAACAGAAGAGGTAGATGGAGATGAAACTACCAAAGTACAAAGTTGGTGAATGACGCACAAGGCAGCAGAAGGCTGTCCTTTTATCTTCATCCAGGCGAAGCTAGAAGCAAGAAAGACAAGAGGCAAGATCCAAGCCCCAAAGACTGCGAGTAGCGTCTAGCCAGACGACTCAAACGCAAAGAGCTGTCGTGAGGTGAGTATTAGGAACAAGGGGCTGTAGCCATAAGAGAGCAAGCAACTTGTTGAAGATGCTGAACAGGTAATTCCATGATAGCGAGCAGAGAAGACTGGCTCGGTTGTTGTGGTTGTGCACAAGGGAATAGCGCAAGATGTAACAAGGGGCTGGTTGGACATCTGAAAACGGTATCAGAGTGCAGTCCGTGCCATAGCAGGACACATGCGATCGCCGGTAAAAAGCCAATAAACATAAACGCGTTGGACGTGATTGGGAGGGAGTTTTCCAGGTTGATTTCTGAGGCGTGGAGGTGAGCAAAAAATTCCGACGGTTCCTAGTCCACCTGAACGATGCTCTCTGAACCAATTTTCTTTGTCATGTTCTTTTCCACTGGGACAACTCTGGTCCGAAGCAACATAGTAGCAGAGATCCTCTACATTGTCTTTGTTTTGCGGAACCTCTGTTCCTTTTCCTGATTTGAGCACATACTGGCATTGGCTTTTGTCATTGGAGTCATAGCCATTGATTGTGTCTTTGAGAGTGAGCCAATATGCCGTGCAACCTTTTGCCGAAACAGACAGAATGCCATGATTGTCGAAGAGGCCAGCCAAAAAGACAGACTGTAGAAGCAAATTGAAGAGCTGAGCAGTTGCCACCATAGTGCTGATTGGACGCACTTTGAACATCTTGGGGATCATGTTGAAGACGGTGACTGTAGAGAGGTTAGACAAGAGATGGTAGTAGGGCTACTTGCAGGTGAACGTTCTCGCAGTTGCACGATTGCAAGGATGCGACGCTTGGAGATACGAATAGACCACTGCTGTTTGAATGCCTGGAGGTCAAGATGAGCTTAAGAGGGTACGCTAAGTGGGGAATTTGAATCATTTTATAGAAGAAAATCATGGAATTTCAGGGGCTAATCTGTAACGAACCCGCAGCCTTAAACCTCGCATCCGACTTTCCCGCACCACATGCTCTAGCAACTCATCGCGGCTCTTCTACCTTCCGCCCTTCAACGACGCTTATCACCTCAGCACGTTGCCTATCGTCCCGCGCCTAGCTTCCTCGCTTCCGGCAACGCTCTGTCACGTGTCCTTACTCGCTCTCTTACTCGTCGACGACGTCTACCACGTCGTCCCTTGTTCTGTCTCTTCCTTATCTTGCAGCTCGGACATCTCCACAGGGCTCATGCAATCTCGCTTCCCCTCTTCTTTCATTGTTCTCCTGCTGAGAGTCGGCTCCCGTGGGCTCCATCCACATCATCGCCATCCGCTCTCATGCTGGTACCTGGTAGACATAAGTAGGCAGCCTTCCGCTGTCTTGTTCCTTAGTTTACAATTTCTATTCTTGTCCCCTACATCTCGCCCAAGTCCTGTCTTCAGCACAAGCATTCGTCCTGTCCTGTTCGCCCTTCGTCACACTTTGTAAACTCAACAAAGCTTGTACAGGCACTCCAGTATGTCGTCAGTCCCCGACGTACCTTCCGCCCAGTCTGATGTGCCTTCGCCTCAGGCCGACGGGCTTCCCTCTCGCCAAGCTCTTCTTGCTATGCAAGAGACCATGATGCAGCGCATTGCACAGCTCGAGGCCTTCGCCGCAGCTGCTACCGCCTCAGCAGCCGCCTCACCACCCGTCCCTGCACCCACACCAGCAGCCAACTGGGCCAAGACTGCCGTCAAGATCGCGGACCCTAAACCCTTCGACGCCGATCTTCTTGGTCAAGACGTGCGCAACTTCGCCGCATCCTGTCGCCTCAAGATGCAGGCCTGCCCTTACCTCTTCCCAAATGAGGGCATAGCCATCGCCTGGATTCTCCAACTCCTCCAAGGCGATGCGGCGAAGTGGCGCGACGCGCGTGCAGTGGCGGACCCCACAACTGGCCTCATCTCGTTTCCTGGACTGCCAGATGCCAATGCAGTTCTCGACGCCCTCATCCAGTCCTTTGCAGTCCGCGATCCCGTATCAGATTCAAAGAAGCAGCTCGCCACCCTCAAGCAAGGAAAGGAGACCTCCGTCAGCGTCCACCTGGCCGAGTTCGAGCGTCTCACTCTGGTCTTGAATATCACTGAGGAGACCAAGTGCGACATGCTTCTCGGCACACTCAACGAGAAGTTCACCGAGGCCCTCTTCAAGCTCGACGAGGTGGTCGACAACAACTACGCGGCCTTAGCGCAGCAGGTTGTCAAGGTGGAGTCGCGTATCCAGAAGCGCGAGAATCTCGCAAGGCGCTTGAACAATTCCACTGCGGACCTCGCCAGAGTCGCAAAACGCGACCACCCCTATCAACCTCTGCAGCAGCGCCTTCGCCCTGTTGCCTCGACGTCGCAGGCGCCTCAGCCGATGGAAATCGACTCCGCCACATTCCGGCCCTTGACTCCCGCTCAGAGGCGAGCGCGAAAAGAACAACGCATCCGGGACGACCTTTGCGTTTACTGTGGTGGAGCAGGTCACTGGCAAGACAAGTGTCCAAAAAAGCCTCGGCAGTCCCCAAATGGACCCGGCAGGAACCAGTAGGGCACTCCTGGGACCGGGCCATTCAGGACCCTCACGCGCCTTCGCTTTTGTCTGTTGTAGACGATAGCGCAAATCTCTGTCTTTTCTCCATCTCTCTGCCTCCTCTCTCGTCTCATCCGCAAAGTGTCTTGCCTGTTACCGTCTCCCATGGTGATAGGTCCCTCGACACGTTTGCCCTCCTAGATTCCGGTGCAACAAGTTGCTTCATCAGCGCAGCTTGTGTGGCCCGAGGCCGATTCCCGACCGTGACCCTTGACAGCGCAATCCCGCTGAAAGGCTTTACGGGCAAGGAACTCGAGTCTGCCTCCCAATTCACGTCTCCCCTTCGCATGACCATTGGTAACCACCAAGAATGCCACCACTTCGTCGTTGCCGAGCTCTCCGGCTACGATCTCATTCTTGGCACCACTTGGCTTGCGAAGCACAATCCTGTTATCGACTGGTCTGCGTCCACAGTCCAGTTCCCGGCCTCGTGCAAGGCGCACATCAATCAATCGCCTGTCCAACACGATGCCGCTCCTCCAGTCAATGCCAACGTCATGCAGATCCACATGGTGTCGCTCAAGTCTTTCGCCCGGCTAGCAAAAACTCACGATGTTCTCCACATCGATCTCGCCGACATCTACTCCGACGTCGAGCCAGACCTGCTACGCGCGATACCGGACAAATATCACGTCCTTCTCCGCATCTTCTCGAAGATTCAGGCTGCCCGCCTTCCCGATAATGCTGCTTACGATCACAAGATTCCTTTGTTCCCGAGCACCTCGCCTCCTTCGACGGCGCTTTATCCCATGAGTGCAGAGGAACTGAAAATCCTCAAGGAATACTTGGACGAACAGCTCAAGCTCGGCAATATCTCTGTTTCCGAAAGTCCAGCTGGCGCATCTGCCCTTTTTGTCAAAAAGAAGGACGGGTCTCTGCGTCTCTGTATCGACTATCGCGGCCTCAATGCCATCACCGTCAAGAATCGGGCTCCTCTTCCTCTCATCTCTGAAACCTTGGATCAATTGCATCATGCAAAGATTTTCACCAAGCTTGACCTCCGCGGCGCATACAACTTACTGCGTATTGCGCCGGGAGATGAATGGAAGACCGCATTCAAGACTCGTTACGGGCACTACGAGTACAACGTTATGCCTTTTGGACTTACCAACGCTCCCGCTTCTTTCCAGACGTTGATGAACACTGTGCTTCAACCTTTCCTCGACAAATTCGCCGTCTGCTATCTTGATGACATCCTCATCTACTCCCAAACGCAGGACGAGCACACTGAACATGTTCTATCAGTTCTCAAGGTTCTCGACGAGCACAATCTCTTCGTCAAAGCGGAAAAATGCGTCTTCGACGTCGACACGGTCGAATTTCTTGGTTATGTCGTGTCTCCCACCGGCATTGCAATGGACCCCGTCAAGGTCAACGCCATCATCAATTGGCCTCAACCAAAGTCAGTCCACGACGTCCAAGTGTTTTGTGGTTTCGCCAACTACTACCGTCGCTTCATCTCCAACTACAGCAAGATTGTCAAGCCGCTCTACGCTCTCACAAGCAAGGCGACCAAAGTGTTCCTCTGGAACGATCAAGCTACCGCGGCATTCACTCAGCTCAAATCATTGTTTTCTTCTGCCCCTATCCTCGTTCATTTCGACGCAGACAAGCCAGTGGTCATTGAGACTGACGCCAGCGACTTTGCACTTGGCTGTGTCATGTCCCAAGCCGATACAAACGGGATCCTTCGACCCGTGGCTTTCCACAGCCGCACCTTCTCGCCTCCAGAAAGCAACTACCCAATCTACGACAAGGAGTTGTTGGCAATTCTTGATTGCT
This sequence comes from Protomyces lactucae-debilis, assembly GCF_002105105.1. Taxonomy (NCBI): domain Eukaryota; kingdom Fungi; phylum Ascomycota; class Taphrinomycetes; order Taphrinales; family Protomycetaceae; genus Protomyces; species Protomyces lactucae-debilis. The sequence goes on from NW_024468015.1 coordinate 208,817, forward strand.
TCAAAGCATGGCGCCACTATCTGGAGGGCTCTGCACATGCCATCACTGTCTTCACCGACCACAAGAATTTGGAGTACTTCAACACGAACCGACTTCTCAGTTCACGTCAAGTACGCTGGTCCCTCTTCATGTCCAGGTTCAACTACAACATCGTCTATCGACCTGGTGCTCAACAAGGCAAACCTGATGCACTAAGC